>NC_042957.1:23469255-23711755 GCF_901001165.1 Salmo trutta
ACATATTTTGCATTACTCATCTCATATGTATATACTGTATTCTATCCTATTCTACTGTATCTTAGTCTATGCCACTCTGACATTGCTCACCCAAATATTTATATATTCTTCCATTCCTTTACTTTAGATTTGTGTGTATTGTTGTGAAATTGTTAGATATTACTGTTAGATATTAATGCACTGTTAGAGCTAGAAGTGCAAGCATTTCCCTACACCCACAATAACATCTGCTAAACACGTGTATGTGACAAATAACATTTGATTTGATTTTTTTATTTGATTTTGATACTGATGGTGTCTTTCAAAACTTACCCGAATTAAAAAATGTGGATTGATGGCAGCCTTGTCGGAAAACTGAAGGAGAGACATGCTGCTTATAAACACCACAAGGTGACTGGGGACAATTGTGTACTTAAACAGTACAAATACAACTTAGGCACATCCATCAAGATAGGGACAAAGTGGTGGAGCAATTCAGCGGGATGGATACAAGGCGTATGTAGCAGGGGCTTCTAACGATCATGAATTACAAAAAGAAAGCCAGTCACGTCGCGGGAACCAACGCTGCCCTACGGAACGAGCTAAACACCTTTTTCTCATGCTTCGAGAAAAATGACTCTGAGCTCGCCCCTATCCTCATGAACAGGGTCGTCATGGAGATGGTCAAAAACATCAAGTTCCTCGGCGTACACATCTCTGAGGAGCTGAAATGGTCAAACCACATTGACACGTGAAGAAGGCACAACCGCAACTCTTCAACCTCAGGAGGCTGAAGAAATTCGGACAGTCCCCGAGGGCGCTCACTGCCTGCCTTCCAGGACACCTACAACACCAGGTGTCACATGAAGGCCTAGGAGATTCTCCGGGACCTCAGCCACCCGAGCCATGCCCTGTTCTCCCTGCTTCCATCACTCAGACACAGGCAGTACAGGAGCATCTAAAACTAACAGACTGGCCAATAGTTTTTACCCCCAGACCATTAGGCTGATGAATAGCCACTATTAGTCAGTTACCTGCACCTTCTGCCCCCTCAATGGACAATTAACCTGGCCACCCCAATCTAATGTAATCCAATATAATCCACTCCTGAAATGTGGATTTAGAAAGAGCTCATGGTTATGCTTTGCAAATGTTTGGCATATGAGCTGATGTGAGCTGTTCCATCTCTCACTCTTCTCACTCCCTCTCTCCCCCTCTCTCCCTTGTTAATATTAATACTCTGTTGTCTGTGAATTCAAATGCACATGCACCACTTTGAACCTTGGCACCCAAGACTGCTCTATAAAAGAGAGAACTGCCCTGAGGCTAAAGCAGAGCCAACCCTAGAAGCACTACACATTCCTCCATCTCTGTGGAGGGGTTAACTCCAGCAAAGCTGCAATTTACATCATATTAAACACAATATTTCTCACAACATTCTGAGCTCTGTTTTCACTTATCTTTTAAAAAGATTATCCCATCCCTTAGTCAGAAACCCACAGCCAGACCGCCCCATATACTGTCTCTGTCGCCACAACAATGAATCATCCACTGTCTGTGATTTGGCAAAAAGGGACCAGCTCTTTATGTTCCATCTAAATCTTTATCCCTCTAACTAGCTGTAAGTTAATAGGCTAAAGCCACAGGATAAACCAAGGATCATTTAGTTACATTACATTCACAAGAGTCAGAACAGGCAGTCAGCGGAAATTTGGCTTGACATTTTCCTGTCAAATTGATGCAGATTGAATCAAAAGCAGGGCCGGCGCCAGAACGACTCAGTTTGATGGGGGCATTTGATTTCCATAGAGGGCACATTCTTTTCACTTTCACAAGACTTCATATGTGTGTACACATTTTATAAATGGATTGTATAGTAAAGACACAATCTAACTGTAAAAATGTGTTACCTTTTAATGTGTCATGAATACAACCAGTCATGATGTTTTCATCTGATTTGCAAACCTCTTAAGGATCTGACCCTTTTTTTAAATTTTCACCTAAAATGACATTCCCAAATCTAACTGCCTGTAGCTCAGGACCTCACTTTTTTTTACCATCATCTTTGAAATGCAAGAGAAAGGCCATAATGTATTATTCCAGCCCAGGCACAATTTCGATGTTGGCCACTAGATGGCAGCAGTGGATGTGCAAAGTTTTAGATTGATCCAATGAACCATTGCACATCTGTTTAAAATGTTGTATCAAGACACCCAAATGTGCCTAATTGGTTTATTAGTACATTTTTGAAGTTCAAAATTCAAGTTCAAAATTGGGCACTCTCCTCAAACAATAGCATGGTATTCTTTCATTGTAATAACAAGAATTTAAGCTTTCTGCCCATATCAGATATGTCTATGTCGGGGGGGCACTGATCCCGTCGAGGTTAATCACTTCAAGTTTGGGGAAGCTTACAATTTATCCTACCATTTATACAGATCTTCATGATTATTTTTATTTGCAAATTTTTTGTGGAACAATTTAATTTCAATAATAATATTATAATTTCTCAAAATCATTGTCATCTTGTTAATCATATAAATATTAATTAAATTATAAAAATCTAAAAGTTACTATTCGGCTCATGCGAAAGCACTCTGCCATATGGACACATTGATACACCTTGATCCATTGGTAGCTAAAGAAATGAGCGCATGGAACTCAGAGACAGCCTGTAGGCCAATGCAGCAGTAGACCAATAACTTCCATCGCAAACTAAATCAAATACATAAGCCTCAACTAAAGCTGATAAATAAAAACAGTAGAAAATATCCTTATGAAAATTCAGGTTCTTTCAATCACAATCTCTCTACTCTGCCTGTCTGCCTCTCTTTTTATTTGTCTTGACTTGAGCTATCGCTAGTGGAGTGCAACATTACATCAAATCAATCAACTGGTTGCTATCGAACTTCCAACATTGTATCAACCAGCCTATTCCGGGCACTCAGAGTTTTCTGCTCCAGTGAGCTTGGGATAAACAGTTTTTATGACGTTTCCATTATCCATGGGCTCATCAGACCATGATATTTTGGTATTTCACACCGAGGCTTGGTGATTATGGAGGCCGGGAGAGTGTTGTAAAGATTTGTTAAATACTGTGAGGAACTAATGTCATTTACAATGGTTGTTATAAAAATTACTTAGTTGACAATGTGTGAGGTTAATTAAGAAAAAATGACTGACAAGCTCAGCTTATCAGTGGTGGACGTGGTAAATTAAGAAGAAGAAAATCAGAAATCCCCAAATGGGCACCTACATTTGCGCAGAGCAGGCCAGGTACTTCTATGCGTGCTCAGGCGTGCGCACTCCCTCAACATTATCAGGACAGAGAAACCAGACACATGCTCATTGCTGACATGTAGCAGGTAGTGAGCTCTGCAAACAATGTTTCCACTCTGAAAATGGTAAATTACTTTAATTAATACATGCATTAACAGAAATGTATGTAACCAAATTATGGGGATTAACTGTACATTTACTAGGCCTACTGGTAACATAAATATAGGTAATGGGGAATTTATCAAAATAAACAATCAAAGGGCAAACAATTCACACAATGAAACAATGAATGCGCAAGAATTGGCGGGAGACAGCTGAGTGCGTTCTGGATAGCTGACTGCATGCATTCTGGAGAGAGACACGACGTATCTTCGCCACACTCCCCTCCATTCTTCTTGTCTTAACATTTTAAATGATACTCAAGACACTATCTTCACACATATTTGAGATGCTTTTCACTGACAACCACAATTCAATAATCAGCTAGGCCTATTGCCATGCGTGCTGCCCAAATTACGGGCTTCCCAAAATGTGGGTATCTGATTACTGCCCTTGTGATTTGAAACAATCCACATACATTTTTTTTTAAAGAAGATAATGATCCTCTCTGGTTAAGTCATGCGCTCTGGTAAAGTATTTTGATCGATTGTATTTTGACAGGAGTAGTTATATAATTTTGGCAAAACATCAATTTACTTTAACCAGCATACAAACAGTGCACTGTGCACCCACCAACTGTCCTTTCCAATTCGCAAGTGACTGAAACCAGAGATCTGTATACAGTTGAAGTCGGAAGTTTACATACACCTTAGCCAAAAACATTTAAACTCAGTTCTTTTTTACAATTCCTGACATTTAATCCTAGTAAAAATTCCCTGTCTTAAGTCAGGTAGGATCAGCACTTTGTTTTAAGAATGTGAAATGTCAGAATAATAGTAGGGAATAATTTATTTAAGCTTTTTTCATCACATTCCCAGTGGGTCACAAGTTTACATACACCAAATTAGTATTTGGTAGCATTGCCTATAAATAGTTTAACTTGGGTCAAACATTTCGGGAAGACTTCCACAAGCTTCCAACAGTAAGTTGTGTGAATTTTGCCCATTCCTCCTGACAGAGCTGGTGTAACTGAGTCAGGTTTGTAGGCCTCCTTGCTCGCACACACTTTCTCAGTTCTGCCCACAAATTTTCTATGGGATTGAGGTCAGGGCTTTGTGATGGCCACTCCAATACCTTGACTTTGTTGTCCTTAAGCCATTTTGACACAACTTTGGAAGTATGCTTGGGATCATTGTCCATTTGGAAGACCCATTTGCGACTATGCTTTAACTTCCTGACTGATGTCTTGAGATATTGCTTCAATATATCCACATAATTTTCCTGCCTCATGATGCCATCTATTTTGTGAAGTGCACCAACCGCTCCTGCAGCAAAGCACCCCCACAACATGATGCTGCAACCCCCGTGCTTCATGGTTGGGATGGTGTTCTTCGGAAAAAGCCTCCCCCTTTTTCCTCCAAACATAGAAATGGTCATTATGGCCAAACAGTTCTATTTTTGTTTCATCAGACCAGAGGACATTTCTCCAAAACGTAAGATCTTTGTCCCCATGTGCAGTTGCAAACCGTAGTCTGGCTTTTTATGGCAGTTTTGGAGCAGTGGCTTCTTCCTTGCTGAGCGGCCTTTCAGGTTATGTCGATATAGGACTCGTTTTACTGTGGATATAGATACTTTTGTACCTGTTTCCTCCAGCATCTTCACAAGGTCCTTTGCTGTTGTTCTGGGATTGATTTGTACTTTTCGCACCAAAGTACGTTCATCTCTAGGAGACAGAATGCTTCTCCTTCCTGAGCGGTATGACGGCTGCGTGGTCCCATGGTGTTTATACTTGCGTACTATTGTTTAAACAGATGAACGTCGTACCTTCAGGCGTTTGGAAATTGCTCCCAAGGATGAACCAGACTTGTGGAGGTCTACAATTGTTTTTCTGAGATCTTGGCTGATTTCTTTTGATTTTCCCATGATGTCAAGCAAAGAGGCACTGAGTTTGAAGGTAGGCCTTGAAATACATCCACAGGTACACCTCCAATTGACCTAATTAGCCTATCAGAAGCTTCTATTTTCCAAGCTGTTTAAAGCCACAGTCAACTTAGTGTATGTAAACTTCTGATCCACTGGAATTGTTTTACAGTGAATTATAAGTGAAATAATCTGTCTGTAAACAGTTGTTGTAAAAATTACTTGTGTCATGCAGAAAGTAGATGTCCTGACCGACTTGCTAAACCTATAGTTTGTTTACAAGAAATTTGTGGAGTTGTTGAAAAATGAGTTTTAATGACTCCAACCTAAGTGTATGTTAACTTCCGACTTCAACTGTATAATGACAAGATGCTCATGTCTCCGCCCTGACAGAAACTCTCACCAGAGAAAGCATCTGAGCAAGCGATAAGAGAGCCCCTATACTGTCTTACTATACTGTATGTAGCTTGTGTCTCTGATGCTATCTGGACAGAAATCGTTTGACATTCCATACTCTTTTTGTCCAGACAGCATCAGATACATGGTCAACACATACGGAGACAGAGGGGCGCTGTTTCCCTCGCTCGGATGCTTTATCTGAGATTGATCCTTCTTTCTGTCAGAGCATGTCTTGGTTAAAGAAATGATCAATATTTACATATTTTATTTGGACAGGCAAGGAGGTACGGTAGGGCGGGCCAGGCATAACGCTGGCCTTGATCAAAGTGAATCACTGAGATGAATGAGAAGATAGATAATGTATTTCTTTCAGTTTCCTTCTGATGTATTTTTCTATTTCTATTTTCACAATATACACGTCACACCTCTATTGTTCTGATACAACCCCAAAAGCAGACAAGTAGGCTACAATCTTCCACTGTCCACTAAATCCTCTATGGAGCCCCTAGTGTTCTGAAAGGGATAGAATCTGTATTCATCGCCAAAGGAAACACTGTAGTGAATGAGTCCTGAAAAGTACACTTTCACAAGGTTCTCACAGTGTTCTCTCTTTCCCATGATGGGGTTTAATCTAGTGCATGATCTGAAAAATATTTGATCTCTGCCCCTCTTTACACACACACACACACACACACACACACACACACACACACACACACACACACACACACACACACACACACACACACACACACACACACACACGCCAGTGCTACCCATAGCGGACACACACACACACACACGCCAGTGCTACCCATAGCGGACACAGGTCTTTGTGCAACCCCCTCTGCTTTACATGAGGTACATTCCCTGTACTGTCCACTTATTGTAACAGGCTTTCAGTCATGACAATTATTTTATTAGTTTTGATAGTTTCACAGGCAGACAGTTGTATGCTGGGCTCCTATGCTCCACAAATATGTCTGAAGCAATCAAGGCCAGGGTTGTGACGGCCTGAATCTCAGACCTGACTGTTACTATACTCTGTCTCCTGTTTCTATGGCTGCGCAGCATTATTTTCAGATGCGTCAGTTGGCTGGAGCACAACTCTGGCAATACCAGAGTTGTGGCTTTAATTCTCTATAGACAGTACATCATGTATCCAATCAAATCAAATTGTATTAGTCACATGCTCCGAATACAACAGGTGTAATCCTTACTTACAAGCCCTTAACCAACAATGCAGTTTAAAAAATACTAATAAGAATAAGAAATAAAAGTAACAAGTAGTTAAAGAGCAGCAGTAAAATAACAATAGCCAGACTATATTCAGGGGGTTCCGGTACATAGTCAACGTGTAGGGGCACTGGTTAGTCGAGGTAATTGAGGTAATATCTACATGTAGGTAGAGTTATTAAAGTGACTATGCATAGATAATAACAGAGCGTAGCAGTGGCTTAGAAGGGGGGGGGGCAATACATATAGTCTGGGTAGCCATTTCATTAGATGTTCAGGAATCTTATGGCTTGGGGGTAGTAGCTGTTTAAAAGCCTTTTGGACCTAGACTTGGCGCTCCGGTACAGCTTGCCGTGCGGTAGCAGAGAGAACAGTCTATGACTAGGGTGGCTGGAGTCTGACAATTTTTAGGGCCTTCCTCTGACACCGCCTGGTATAGAGGTCCTGGATTGTCGTGCCCTCTTCACGACAGAATAATTCACTGTGTGTGGATTACAGAAACTGCTAAATTATCATATATAATATTGCCGTATGCTTTTGATCAATGCTTTTATCATGCATTTGAATTAAACACTGGGGTCCGGTGTCAGTAAGTACATCTTGGCAGTTTGCCTTCTGAGTAATGTGGTGACAACATGGCGGCAGGCTCCTGCCAGGTGAGCTCTGATTGGCTCTGTGTTGTGTTGGACACGTGGAGGTCATTGTCTTGCCTGATAATAAAAGAGACTGAGTTATAGGGCTGATCTCTCCTGCCAGTATCAACTGCAACACACATGAGGAGCCACATCAATCACTCACCTCCCAATGGAGACCAGATGGTTCCTTACTTCAAGGGTAGAATGTGCTATCAGACCCTGGTGTTGGTTTTGAACCAAGGCCAGTCCACACAGACAGAGCCATTGGCCAACTTGGATGCAGTTTTAGAATTCTTATGGGTGCCATGTTGGCAGCAAAGGTCATGGAAACAGGTTGTTTAACTTATGTGGTTATGCAATAACGTCATTTTCCACATAGTAAAACAGGTATTTGGATACAACACCCCAAATGTCTTACATTTTTCAAAACCCATGGAATAGGAGTATAAAAAGACCTTCCTCAAGATTATCATTGGGTTATTTATGATGGTCTTGGAGACGGTTCTGGGAGGGGCTGGGATTCCCTTCTCTGGGACCTAGAACCTTGGAAGTATTCTGACCAGCAAGGCGGGAAGCACGGCTATTTTTCACAGTTGATTCTGGACAAGGAGAGGAGAGAGATGGAGATAGATAGGGGGAGAGAGAGGAATAATGTATAATGTATATATGGAGAATATACACTTCCCATGGTCATTTTATGTGGTCATACAGTACATGAATGAGTCATGAGCTCTTTGCGAGGATGAACAATAAAGCGACATACTTAATTTCCCCTCGCTAATGATGAAAGTCATGTCAATCATTCAGCCCTCCATACTTCTTCTCCTCTTTTCATTCTAGCACTCCTGTCCTATCTCCCTTCCAGCCCAATGGTTGCATTCAAACATCCACATTCATCTCCAGTGTGTGGGCGTGAGGCTGGAGGGGATAGCTGCATTTGATAAATCACAACGTTAATTCAATTTAGGTGAGTTTCCTGCTCCTCGTTCCTTTGTTTTACAGCTAAGAAAGAGGTCAATGAAGCTGAGGAATTTTCTCTTTTTCTTTTCTGGGGCCCATAAAAGTAAAATGAATGTCTGGCTCCTGGACTGAGTTAGGGCATTAAGGTCTTCCCTCCTTTTATGAGTTTAGACAGAATAGACTCATCAGTAGTGATGGTTCTGGCTTTTGGATTATGGGTTAACTATATGCTACTTTGAATAGAAGTGTGACATAAACTGCCATTCTGACTAGCTATGATTCAATAGCTAGCTAAACTGCCATCCTGACGAGCTATGATTCAATAGCTAGCTAAACTGCCATTCTGACTAGCTATGATTCAATAGCTAGCTAAACTGCCATTTTGACTAGCTATGATTCAATAGCTAGCTAAACTGCCATCCTGACGAGCTATGATTCAATAGCTAGCTAAACTGCCATTCTGACTAGCTATAATTCAATAGCTAGCTAAACTGCCATTTTGACTAGCTATGATTCAATAGCTAGCTAAACTGCCATTCTGACTAGCTATAATTCAATAGCTAGCTAAACTGCCATCCTGACTAGCTATAATTCAATAGCTAGCTAAACTGCCATCCTGACGAGCTACTACAGGAAATGCTGCACAGAAAATATGTTTATTTGTGGTCAAGGTCAGGGCCGCTCTCCATCAACTAAGGCCACATTTATTTTTTATTTTGTTTGGTTGACAGGGCCATATTTTTAAGCGGTGTATGTTTTTATACATTGGGACGTATCCTCCATTTCAAAGGGTAATTCATGAGCACAGCGTCTTCAGGTTTCACATGGTGTGTAATTGTATTTTTACTGCCTCAGTGCTAAAAACAGTTAATGCCATTCTGACCATGAATTATTGCTTTATGTACCTTCATTTTAAGATGATAAACTGTCCTGTCACGTTTGAGGTAAATGTCACTCTTTGTCCCCTCCTCCTCTCTCCTGCTCGCTCCTCCCTATAATTGCCATTCTCGCTCGTTCCTCCCCTTCATTGAAGGACAGTAAGCAGTTAATCAACCCGGTGTCTACTGACAGTATGGATTCCTCTGACTTCTCTGTTTTTTTTCTGGATTCCTTTTTTTTACGATGTCAGTTTTGGGTTTTAAAGTCTTCTGTGCCAGCTGAATTGGCTGTAATCACACAGTGCGGTACACACACTGAATCCATAACGACCCAACGGAGCCAGGAGCCCTTACTGCCCTGGCAAGACAGACAAGAAGAGAGGTGTGTGTGTGTGTGTGTGTGTGTGTGTGTGTGTGTGTGTGTGTGTGTGTGTGTGTGTGTGTGTGTGTGTGTGTGTGTGTGTGTGTGTGTAGAATAGCCGCATCTCTCCATATTCACATAGGCTTGTTCCTTGTATTCCTCATACAAATTGACCATCCCTCTGTGGTCCTACTGTATCAAACCTACAGCAGTGGATGAAACAGCACAGCAAGGTAAAACATTTCACTCCTCTGGCGATAACACTGTGGATCATAAACACTTCACAGAGATAATCTCTCATCTGAACCCAGAGACCTAACAATTCAGGCATCCCCTCTCAAACACAGCTGGGGCTAATATCACACAGATTATAGCACAGGCATTCAAGTCTGGTTCAAATAGGGGTTGCCCTTAGACACAGATCCAGGATTAAGACTCCAGCCACCCTAGTCATAGACTTCTCTCTGCTACCGCACGGCAAGCGGTACCGGAGCACCAAGTCTAGGTCCAAGAGGCTTCTAAACAGCTTCTACCCCCAAGCCATAAGTCTCCTGAACATCTAATCAAATGGCCACCCAGACTATTTGCATTGCATAGATGATAACAACAGAGAGTAGCAGCGGTGCAAAAGCCCAGCGGTGCAAAAGGGGGGCTTTTGCACCGCTGCTACTCTCTGTTGTTATCATCTATGCATAGTCACTTTAATAACTCTACCTACATGTACAGATTACCTCAAATAACCGGTGCCCCCACACATTGACTCTGTACCAGCACCCCCCAGTATATAGTGTCTCTATTGTTATTTCACTGCTGCTCTTTAAAAACTTGTTACTTTTATTTCTTATTCTTATTCGTGTTTTTTTAACCCTCCTGTTGTGTTCGTTTCATTATAGCTGATTATAAATCCATAATAATACATATATTATCAACCTAACGCTGTGTTAGATTTTTTTATCACTTTAAGTTATTGCGAACATTACAAGTTTTGAACTTCTATTTGCTATTTTTGGCCTGTAGGCCTCATTGACCTGAGCTCATACAACTCGTTTTTGAGTAAAAAAAAGCATAATGTATGTATTATTTTGACTATAACAAATACTCAGATGAAACATATTGCTCTATTTATCACTGACTATTTTGTGTCAAAGTTTAACTAGGACTCTCTCCTCCTCACCAGTGTCATGATCAAAGATATGATCAAGAGCCTCACATACAGTATATTGTTTGGTCATTGTGCTGCCACAGAAAGAATTGTGAGCAAGGCCTCAAAAAAGCTTTATATACCAGAGCTGCAAGAAAAGTTCTATATATTATTGAAACGATGTTGTGATTATTTGTGAGAATGCCAACAGGTGTGGTTCCCGTGGAGGAAAGATTCTATTGGGGAAAGGTTCCCATGGGGGTTGACATGGAAACCAAGAAGGGGAGTGAGGTGTGTGTGCGCTTAAACACACATGCATGTGTGGGTCTGGGAGAGGAAGTGTGTCCATCTGATGAATGGGCATGTGCCTGAACTCAATTTTATACACTAATTGTAGTCTCACCAATTCACTTCTAATGACCGGTCATTTTTTACCAGGAACACCACAGGTGTACAAAAGTTAAAGAAAACACTCAAAATGTAATGAAAACCATCAAAATGTGTTTTGTGTGTTCAGATGCCCTGTGTGGACAAAGTCATGAAACCTTATGACAATCAAGTTAAATGAACTATATTTTTCAGAGAGAAAACTTGTAAATCGGTCCAATTCGACCGGAACACAACAGGAGGGTTAAACTGCATTGTTGGTTATGGGCACATAAGTAAGCATTTCACTGTAAGGTCTACAGCTGTTGTTTTCGGCGCATGTGACTAATACAATTTGATTTGATTACCGTAACCTGAAAGATTACCCAGATAGCACATTCGGAAGTTGTGGGAACGTGACTTTAAAAGGAACCATGAAGAAACCTGTAGAAAACATTCATTTGAAGTACTGAAATTCCCACAGAAGAAAGTTGTTTCTTAACGTTCTTTGAACATTCTGAGAACAGGACTTTAAATAGAACCATGAGGAATCCTGTTGGAAATTCTTGGTTAGGGGCTCGGAAGGAAGCATTTCACTGTAAGGTCTACACCTGTTGTATTCAGCGCATGTGACTAATCCAATTTGATTTGATTTGATTTGAGCTTACTCTTCCCATACCATAACCTGAAAGATTACCCAGCTAGCACATGTTATGCTGAAGTACTGAAATTCCCACCTAAAAAAACACATGGTTCTCGGAACGTTACGTGCTAGCTGACCATCCTGCACCATTCCAAGAAAGTTGTGGGAAGGCTGTATGCAAAATAACCATGGGACAACCACGCTATCACCAAGCTCTAAGAAACATACGGTTCTCAGAACGTTATGTGCTAGCTGGGTAGAGAGAGAAAATGCAAAATGGACCTCCGATCAGTGTCTAGGCAGGGGCTACATTCTCAGGTCCAGGTCCATCCCAGCTGGGCCCATACAGATAACAGCTGTCCATCTCTCTGGAGGCAGACTGTCTGTTTGTAGTCCGTCAGCTGTAGTGGCTTATAGAGACGGAAATTCTTAGGGTCTTGTGAAGTTCAGTGAGGCTATGGTAGAATACAGTAATTTATGCTTTGGGTTTCACTGGAAAGCTGCACACAACCAAAATCAAGTCCTTCCAGCACTGTAGACAATTTTGACACGAGGTGACGCCATTTTTCCACTTTGGCATTTGGTGTGCCGTCTCTATGGTGTTTCTATCGTTCGTCATATTTCTATTCATCGCTCCAAATATCAACCCTCAACTCCCCCCAAATGTCACCCCTCAACTCCCCCATTCTTAACTCAATAGTTTCCCACACCTTCAACCAACATTTTGTCAAATAATACGCATAGTCTACCCCTAATCGCACCCTAGACCCAAGCCTCACCTCAAATTACCTTTGTCCTTGCCCTAATCCCAACCTTTCCTCCCTCTCTTTCTCTCGCTCTCATATTGCCTTGTCCCATTCTCACAGAGCCAGACGTCTGCTCCCCAGCTGTACTCAGATGGCTGAGATAAGTCTATGGGAAGAGGTCTGGCACACACAGAACCACACACCACACACACACATACACCACAGGAGGTTGGTGGCACCTTATTTGGGGAGGACGGGCTTGTGGTAATGAATGAATACAATGGCATCAAACACATGGTTTCTATGTGTTTGGTGCCAATCCATAGGCTCCGTTCCAGCCATAATTATGAGCCGTCCTCCCCTCAGCAGCCTCCACTGACACACACACACACACAACACACACACACACACACACACACACACACACACACACACACACACACACACACACACACACCACAAAAGGGATCAAAAAAACTCCTCGGTTTTCACTTTCCCTCTGTCTCCTCCCTCTCTTCATCCTCGATGAGCAAATCAATGTAAAACAGAACCCACAAACAAACAATTAACAAGCCATAACTATGACTGTCAGGAGATTGTCCGCTTGTGATTTAGGGACTGGGAGTGAGTAATGTGAAAGAGATTAAAAAGCAGTATGTGTCTCACTCAATTATACAATGTGAAAATGAGCTGAAGCTTGCTTCATTCTCCCTCCCGAGTCATTATCGTTTCACAGCTTCCTCTTTCTCTCGCTCTCTATCTACTGTATAATCATCCATCACTGTATGTTCTCCATCACTCTTCTCCTCTCTACACTATACTGTTTTCATTTGTCTATTCCTTTATCCCTCTCACAAATCACATCTCCTTCCAGCAGGTTGCATGGTGGGATCCATCTCTATAGCCTGGATTTATTGAACCTATGGCTTCCACACTTCCACACCACAGCAATGGGTATGGTATGATAGGAAGACTATTTCTTTCTTTCTCCCCATCTCGTTAGATTGGATTCAAAAGGGCATTTTTGTGTTATCTAATGCTGTATTCGTAACCAAGTGGGAGGTGGGAATTTACCAGTAGTGAAGTCATAAATACCAGTAATGAAGTCATAAATACCAGTAGTGAAGTCATAAATACCAGTAGTGAAGTCATAAATACCAGTAGTGAAGTCATAAATACCGGTAGTGAAGTCATAAATACCAGTAGTGAAGTCATAAATACCAGTAGTGAAGTCATAAATACCAGTAGTGAAGTCATAAATACCAGTAGTGAAGTCATAAATACCGGTAGTGAAGTCATAAATACCAGTAGTGAAGTCATAAATACCAGTAGTGAAGTCATAAATACCAGTAGTGAAGTCATAAATACCAGTAGTGAAGTCATAAATACCAGTAGTGAAGTCGTAAATATCAGTTGGATGCATTCACATGCTTTGATCTTGTTGAGAAAGGCTGATTGGCTAATGGCCAAAACCCTGTGTAAACCATAAACTAAAAGTACAGCTATCCTGCTTGTGAAGAAATTACAGTGTTCAGAAACCATATTAATATATTGGTTAGGTTGTTGCATTTACCTGCCAAAAATGCTGTTCTCGAGGTCATTTCCTTAGTAGGTCATGTCAGAGGTCAGCATGTGGGAGTAGTGGGAGCTCAGGATGATAGAAGAGCTGCCCACTAGCCATTAGTTGGAGGGCCGTTCAAGTAGATTTTTCCCAGTCGTATGTGCTAAATTCCCACTTCCCGCTTAGTTTCAAAAGCAACATTAGTGGCTCTCAGTTATTGAATCTACAGGTAACTGCTAAAATAAAGGAAACGCTTGAGTGAATGAGGGGTGCAAAGTTGAAAGCAGGTGCTTCCACACAGGTGTGGTTTTCTCAGGCACCGCTCCCAACATGCAATTCACACCACAACATGCTTAGGGTCATAAAAATGGCCAGTTGCCCATTATTTTGGCTACCATGGCTAGATGAAGAGATCTCAGTGAGCACAGGGGGTTTGTGTGTGTGTGTGTGTGTGTGTGTGTGTGTGTGTGTGTGTGTGTGTGTGTGTGTGTGTGTGTGTGTGTGTGTGTGTGTGTGTGTGTGTCTCAGTCACCACATCTCAACCCAATTGAACACTTATGAGAGATTATGGAGCGGCGCCTGAGATAGCGTTTTCCACCACAATCAACAAAACACCAAATTATGGAATTTCTCATGGAAGAATGGTGTTTCATCTATCCAATAGAGACACTTGTTTAATCTATGCCAAGGCGCATTGAAACTGTTTTGGGAGCTGGTGGTGGCCCAACACCTTATTAAGACACTTTATGTTGGTGTTTCCTTTATTTAGCCAGTTACCTGTGTGTGTGTGTGTGTGTGTGTGTGTGTGTGTGTGTGTGTGTGTGTGTGTGTGTGTGTGTGTGTGTGTGTGTGTGTGTGTGTGTGTGTGTGTGTGGTTGTTTACGACTGAAGAGAGTTCCTTTAAACTCAAACTAGGAAATAAGTTTCAGATGTCAAGTTTTCTGCTTCTCATGCAACACACACCCCTTAAGTCAAAACATGTCTACCCTAGACATGACCACCACTTCTAATTGAGTTGCCACAGTACCCTGTGGTTGTTTCTGTTTTCAATTTATGTAGTTCTTCGGTCTTAAATCCAACTTGACATACAGAGCCTAGTCAAAGTCTACACACACCCCTTGCACAGTTTTCACATTTTGCTGCCTTAAAAGGGATTTTATTTTTTTATTGTATATTTTCTTTCACTTTGAAATATAACCAATATATTAACATGTAAGTAGGAATTTTTTTATGTAATCCCTTTTAAGATAAAGTTACGAAGCCTGTTACAGTAATTTTAAATCCTATAATTGAGACATTACACATGAACTAGACTCCAATGTGTTGTTTACGTGCAGGTTGTGTTGCATTGGTGACGGAGTTGGCGTGACATCAGGCCTCTGACCTTAGATAAACTGTCAACAGGCTTTTGGAAGGTTCTGGGAGGGGTTTGAAGGTAACATACAGTACACGTAAGCACAGACATCATGGGAGGAGAACCCTGTATGTCAACATAGCCTTGGTGCGAGACGACATTCAATTCAGCATTGAAAAAAGCACAAGTTTTAGTTTGTTCCGCCCTTTAAAAGCTAATTCCTGTTACTTCCTCTCTCTCTCTCTCTCTCTCTCTCTCTCTCTCTCTCTCTCTCTCTCTCTCCCTCTCTGTTGTTTCCTTTGCGTCCTCCCCTGTCCCTTAGTCTCAACTCACCCTTGATTCCACAAGAGGCTGCTGAGGCGAGAACGGAGCGAATGGAATGGCATCAAATGTGTTTAACGTATTTGAAATCATTCCACTAATTCCGCTCCAGCCATTACCACAAGCCCATCCTCCCCAATTAAGGTGGCATCAACCTCCTGTGCCTGACTCCTACCCCCTGATCTCTAGGCAGAGTCAATCATGAGTCCACAGACAAGGCAGTAAATCTGTCATTACAGTGATACAGAGATCTGTGGCTCAGTCCTAGACTTTCCCACTCAACCCCACTGGATGTATAGGTCATGTCAGTCCTGTGCATCAAACTGGAAAAGTGAACTTGAGTTGAAAGGAGATGAAAGGAGAACTCCTACACATTTTATTTTTTTCATAGCCTTTTTATGTTTACAAAATTGTGCAAACAAACAACAAACTGTTGATCAGCCCGGTTAGTTACACATCAGAACAAATTTCTCTTCTCCACCAGCTATGAACCACACAAACATATCGTTTCCTCTCTGTGCCTGAACCAAACCATTGATCAGAAGGAACATCTGATTATTCTAATATGCACATACTTCCTCCTGGGCATAAGCGCCATGTGTGGAACTCATAAAAACCCCCCTTTTCATTTGGCCCCAACCAAACTGCCATGGTTTACCATAACCACGTTTTAACTGAGCCAGAGTTTCAATGGAAAACGTATCCTCCTGTTCTTCTTCATGTTTGCTTTAGAACAACATGTTTATGTGGCCGGTTAGAGGGGGATGATCTGCTGGAGAAGCCTGACCGGCTCGGTTGCAATACCGCCTTGATTTACTATGTTATAACTACAGTGAAGAAATGCAGTTTGTCTTTCTCTGTTGTTGTTTTTTGCTGTAAATTGTCATGTACAGCAACCAGTCTCTTTCTGATTTTCATATCTGGTCAATAACAACAAGGCAGAAACATAGGCAGACTTTCAGGCTGGTACACACACAAGTTATTTTGGACATGGGTAGAATTGCATTGTCAACTGCAGTGCAAAAGCGAGACTACATATTTTCACTTATCGTTCACTGAGAGGGATATTGTCACGTCCTGACCAGTAAAGGGGTTATTTGTTATTATAGTTTGGTCAGAACGTGGCAGGGGGTATTTGTTTTATATGGTTCGGGGTGTGTGTGTATGTAGTGGGGTGTTTGATTTATGTATTCCGGGGTTTTGGTCATTATTCTATGTTTGTATATTTCTATGACTGTTCTAGGGTGTTTAGATCTATGTTTATGTATTGGGATTGGGGCCTTCAATTGGAGGCAGCTGTCTATCGTTGCCTCTGATTGAAGGTCCTATAATTAGGAATATGTTTGTCATGGGAATTGTGGGAGGTTGTTCTTTGTACTGCTGTGTGAGCCTACAAGACTGTTTGTTCATTTATTGTTTTGTTTATTAGTCGTGTTAACAATAAAGTTAAGATGAGCACTCAACCCGCTGCGCCTTGGTCCGATTACTACGACGATTGTTACAGAACCTCCGATCAACCACGGACCAAGCAGCGGGCCCAGGAGGAGGAAGGATCCTGGGCCAGGGAGGTAAGGGAGTGGAGGACATCTTGGACATGGGAGGAGATAATGGCAGGGGACAAGACCCTGCCATGGAGACAGGTGGAGACAGCAAGAGAGGAACAGCAAAGGTGGAACGAAGACAGGGACGGTTACAGGGGTACACGGTTGGCATTTAAGCCTGAGAGGCAGCCCCAATACTTTTTTGGGGGGGGGGCACACGGGTAGTTTGGCTGGGCCAGGATTAAGCCGCAAGCCAACTCCCCGTGCTTATTGGAGGCAGCCTATTACTGGTCAGGTCCCGTGCTTTGGAGTGATGCGCACGGCGTCAAGGCCAAGTATTCACAGGCCGGTGTGCGCGGTGCCAGCGCCCAGCATTTGCCAGGGGGAAGCGGGCATCCAGCCAGTAAGGGTGGAGCCAGTACTGCGCTCGAGACCGTCAGTGCGCCTTCACGGTCCAGTGTATCCTGTTCCTGCTCCTCACATTAGCCGTGAGGTGCATGTCTCCAGTCTGGCACATCTGAAGCCAGCACCACGCACCAGGCTTCCAGTGCGTCAGCCCAGTCCAGTACGTCCTGTTCCCGCTCCTCGCACTAGCCCTGAGGTGCGTGTCTCCAATCTGGTACCTCCACTACCAGCACCACGCACCAGGCTTAAAGTGCGTCAGCCCAGTCCAGTACGTCCTGTTCCCGCTCCTCGCACTAGCCTTGAGGTTCGTGTCTCCAGTCTGATACCTCCAGTACCAGCCCCACGCACTAGGCTTCCAGTGCATCAGCCCAGTCCAACTCGTCCTGTTCCTGCTCCCCGCACTAGCCCTGAGGTGCGTGTCTCCAGTCTGGTACCTCCACTACCAGCCCCACGCACCAGGCCTCCAGTGCGTCAGCCCAGTCCAGCTCGTCCTGCTCCTGTTCCTCGCACTAGCCCTGTGGTGCGTGTCCTTAGTCTGGCGCGCCCTAAGCCAGCCCCACGCACCAGGCCTCCAGTGCGTCAGCCCAGTCCCGAGCTTCCGACGACAATACCTCGTCCGGAACTTCCGGCAACAGTGCCTCGTCCAGAACTTCCGGCAACAGTGCCTCGTCCAGAACTTCCGGCAACAGTGCCTCGTCCAGAGTGTCCGGCAACAGTGCCTCGTCCAGAGCTTCCGGCGACAGTGCCCCGTAGAGAGACGGCCCACTGTCCGGAACCAAGAGAGACGGCCCACTGTCCGGAACCAAGAGAGACGGCCCACTGTCCAGAACCAAGATAGACGGCCCTCTGTCCGGAACCAAGCGAGATGGCCCACTGTCCGGAACCAAGAGAGACGGCCCACTGTCTGGAACCAAGAGAGATGGCCCACTGTCCGGAGCGCCCCGAGTCGCCCTACAGTCCGGAGCGCCCAGAGTCGCCCTACAGTCCGGAGCGCCCAGAATCGCCCTACAGTTCGGAGCTCGCAGAATACAGTCCAGGGTCTACAGTGACATGCTTCAGGCCGAGGTATTCAGTAGGGGTGGACTGGTCAGGTAGGGGACTAAGGCCTGAGCCTAAGCCACCTCCACTGTAGGAAGTTTGGGGAGGGGGGGTGTAGCACGGGAGCCGTCGGTGACGGCAGCCACACTCCCTTCCCTCCCTCTAGTAAGGGGTTTATTTTTGTAGATATTTTTTTTGTTGTCAGGTGCATCCGGGGTCTGCACCTTTGGGGGGGGTACTGTCACGTCCTGACCAGTAAAGGGGTTATTTGTTATTATAGTTTGGTCAGGACGTGGCAGGGGGTATTTGTTTTATATGGTTTGGGGTGTGTGTGTATGTAGTGGGGTGTTTGATTTATGTATTCCGGGGTTTTGGTCATTATTAATTAGGAATATGTTTGTCATGGGAATTGTGGGAGGTTGTTCTTTGTACTGCTTTGTGAGCTTACAAGACTGTTCGTTCGTTTATTGTTTTGTTTATTAGTCGTGTTCACAATAAAGTTAAGATGAGCACTCAACCCGCTGCGCCTTGGTCCGATTACTACGACGACCGTTACAGATATAGTGCAAATTCAGTCAGTACACCTACATAAACACGCCATATCTCTGTGACAAGTCTGAGAGAGAAGGCATAGCTTTGTCCTTTATTTACCAAGACGGTCAGAATGCAAACACCAAAATATTTCTGTCTGGAGAGAAAGGCCATCTCCTCGAAAAGTCTCCAGTATCTTCATTTGATCACCCTGTTGCAGGAGAACATTCCTGACATGCAGGATAGGTATAACTTGTAATGTATTCAAGGTTTAAAAAGGCGTCTGGCTCAAATGATGATCTTCTCGAAGAATTGTTCTGAGAATCTCAATAGAATACCTCCACTGCTCTTACATGCAGAATAACATTACCAGAACCTCTGAGATAATGTTGCAGCATGGAGAGAGGGCTTACTGTATATTATCCATCAACAATATAACACCGGCACAGCAAAAAGGCTAAGGAGGAGTACAGGGATGTATTTCATACTTTATTTAGAGTTGATCTAACTTACTGTAAACACAATCCTGTAATGTTCTATAGAAACTGAGTACACATTTCCTTTAAATGTGCAATATGCAGAAATCGCTCTGCCATTTCCTAATTGCTAAAATTCAAATTTTTATTTATTTATTTATTTCACCTTTATTTAACCAGGTAGGCAAGTTGAGAACAAGTTCTCATTTACAATTGCGACCTGGCCAAGATAAAGCAAAGCAGTTCGACAACATACAAAAACACAGAGTTACACATGGAGTAAAACAACATACAATCAATGATGCAGTAGAAAAAAAAGACTATATACAATGTGAGCAAATGATGTGAGATAAGGGAGGTAAAGGCAAAAAAATGCCATGGTGGCAAAGTAAATAAAGTATAGCAAGAAAAACACTGGAATGGTAGATTTGTAGTTTGAAGAAAGTTCAAAGTTAAAATATAAATAATATGGTGCAAAGGAGCAAAATAAATAAAATAAATAAATACAGTAGGGGAAGAGGTAGTAGTTTGGGCTAAATTATAGATGGGCTATGTACAGGTGCAGTGATCTGTGAGCTGCTCTGACAGCTGGTGCTTAAAGCTAGTGAGGGAGATAAGTGTTTCCAGTTTCAGAGATTTTTGTCGTTCGTTCCAGTCATTGGCAGCAGAGAACTGGAAGGAGAGACGACCAAAGGAGGAGTTGGCTTTGGGGTGACCAGAGAGATATACCTGCTGGAGCGCGTGCTACAGGTGGGTGCTGCTATGGTGACCAGTGAGCGGAGATAAGGGGTGACTTTACCTAGCAGGGTCTTGTAGATGACCTGGAGCCAATGTGTTTGGCGACGATTATGAAGCGAAGGCCAGCCAACGAGAGCGTACAGGTCGCAGTGGTGGGTAGTATATGGGGCTTTGGTGACAAAACGGATGGCACTGTGATAGACTGCATCCAGCTTGTTGAGTAGGGTATTGGAGGCTATTTTGTAAATGACATCGCCGAAGTCGAGGATTGGTAGGATGGTCAGTTTTACGAGGGTATGTTTGGCAGCATGAGTGAAGGATGCTTTGTTGCGAAATAGGAAGCCAATTCTAGATTTCACTTTGGATTGGAGATGATTGATGTGAGTCTGGAAGGAGAGTTTACAGTCTAACCAGACACCTAGGTATTTGTAGTTGTCCACAAATTCTAAGTTAGAACCGTCCAGAGAAGTGATGCTGGACAGGCGGGCAGGTGCAGGCAGCGATCGGTTGAAGAGCATGCATTTAGTTTTACTTGTGTTTAGGAGCAGTTGGAGACCACGGAAGGAGAGTTGAATGGCATTGAAGCTCGTCTGGAGGGTTGTTAACACAGTGTCCAAAGAAGGGCCAGAAGTATACAGAATGGTGTCGTCTGCGTAGAGGTGGATCAGAGATTCACCAGCAGCAAGAGCAACATCATTTATGTATACAGAGAAAAGAGTTGGCCCAACAATTTAACCCTGTGGTACCCCCATAGAGACTGCCAGAGGTCCAGACAGTAGGCCCTCCGATTTGACACACTGAACTCTGTCAGAGAAGTAGTTGGTGAACCAGGCGACGCAATCATTTGAGAAACCAAGGCTACTGAGTCTGCCGATGAGGATGTGGTGATTAACAGAGTCAAAAGCTTTGGCCAGGTCAATGAATACGGCAGCACAGTATTGTTTCTTATCGATGGCGGTTACGATGTCGTTTAGGACCCTGAGCGTGGCTGAGGTGCACCCATGACCAGCTCTGAAACCAGATTGCATAGCGGAGAGGGTGCGGTGGGATTCGAAATGGTCGGTAATCTGTTTGTTGACTTGGCTTTCGAAGACCTTAGAAAGGCAGGGTAGGATGGATATAGGTCTGTAGCAATTTGGGTCAAGAGTGTCACCTCCTTTGAAGAGGGGGATGACAGCAGCTGCTAATAGTTTGCCTAATACCACGACTCAGGATATGACCCAGATGCAGACATGGGAGGCAGATAGTACAGTTCACAGATGATTTATTAGAAACACAAATGTAATAACATGCGCATGCGCCGAATAACATGTCACATGACCTTAAAGGGAAATGCTTACTTACAAGCCCTTAACCAACAACGCAGTTTTAAGAAAAAGAGCAAAAGAAAAATAAGAAATAAAAGTAGCAAACAATTAAAGAGCAGCAGTAAAATAACAATAGTGAGGCTATATACAGGGGGTACTGGACCTAGACTTGGTGCTCAGGTACCGCTTGCCGTGCAGTAGCAGAGAGAACAGTCTATGACTAGGGTGGCTGGAGTTTTGATAATTTGTTGGGCCTTCCTCTTACACCGCCTGGTATAGAGGTCCTAGAAGCTTGGCCCCAGTGATGTACTGGGCCATACGCACTACCCTCTGTAGGGCCTTGCGGTCGGAGGCCGAGCAGTTGCCATACCAGGCAGAGATGCAACCAGTCAGGATGCTGTCGATGGTGCAGCTGTAGAACCTTTTGAGGATCTGAGGACCCATGCCAAATCTTTTCAGTCTCCTTTTCAGTCTCCTGAGGGGGAATAGGTTTTGTCGTGCCCTCTCCACAGGGCTCTAAAGGTTAGAGCCCATGTTCACACACGCAACATACTTTGAGTTTATTTATAATCTGTGAGGAAAAAATATACTTCTCTTTTTTTCTATAAGCTGAGAAACATCAATACCATTTTCCCTCACTCTCTGTGTGTGTGTGTGTGTGTGTGTTTGTGTGTGTGTGTGTGTGTGTGTGTGTGTGTGTGTGTGTGTGTGTGTGTGTGTGTGTGTGTGTGTGTGTGTGTGTGTGTGTGTGTGTGTACATTCCTGTGCATACAGTATATGCTTCCTTGTGTGAGTGTGCGTGTTAGAGAAAGACTGTGGCTTTATGGGGTGTCACAATGTTAATCTTGAGTATGAAGCTGACCCAGTCCTTCCTTAGATCCCCTCCTTCTGGGCTCATAAGATAATCAATTTCCTCTCTTCAACTTCAGGACCGAACACCCCCTGCACCCTAGTCAAGGAATTCTCAACTTCGTTCTCTTATATTGAGGCAGAGTTCAGTATGCTCACATTGTATATAGTCTTATTTTTTTCTACTGCATCATTGATTGTATGTTGTTTTACTCCATGTGTAACTCTGTGTTTTTGTATGTTGTCGAACTGCTTTGCTTTATCTTGGCCAGGTCGCAATTGTAAATGAGAACTTGTTCTCAACTTGCCTACCTGGTTAAATAAAGGTGAAATAAAAATAAAATAAAAAAATTGATAACTGGTCCCTCGATTTGCTAGCAACAATCACCATCAGTCGATATTGTAAAAATGTCAATTCTGAAAATACTTACCTGTACCTGTGTTTGTCCTGTACAACTGAGGTCCTTCCACGTGGTGCTGAAATTCATACTTTTAATAAAAACTTTTATTGAATACAACCACAGACTTTTTCCTAATTTGTGTTGCTCAGCTCAGCGTGAATGGGCTTGTACCAATTGAATCTCAGCTTACATAGAACGTCAAGGATTTGACATATGCCTCCAGTTGACGAACACAAATCATGAAAAAGTGGGTCACTGTTTTCAAAAAAAGTTTGTATTAAAAGTATGAATTTCAGCACCCCACGGAAGGACCAGAGTTGTATCGGACAAACAGGTACAGGTAAGTGTTTTCAGAATTGACATTTTTACAATATCGACTGATGGTGATTGTTGCTAGCAAATCGCGCAACCAGTTTTCAATGCTCAACTCCGCCTCGATATAAGAGAACTGAGTTGAGTGTGCCTCATCTACCCACACCCCCAAACACGCACAGCCAAGACAGGGCCTACAGGGGAAAAGAACTGTGGTTAATGATCTACTACAGTGTAGCACAATCTGTCTAGTGTTAGCTACATCTCACACAGATAGAGCACAATAAAACATTCACCGGTTTCAAGACAATAACAGAGAAGAAAACATTGGAAGGAGGGGAATTTGAGCTAAATCAGTGATGTTCCATTGGGTGGCCAGAGCCCAGAATCTTACAGTAAATTAAGGGAGTAGTTGATTAATGTCATGGGAAGTGTAGGATTAACAAACTGTGCCTTTGACAGATCTTACAAAGATTAATGATAGTGTCTGCTGGATGCTGTTCTCCCACTGTTAAAACACTGACATTTTACATGGTAGCAGAAGAGAAAGAGATGGAATGAGAGAACGCGAGAGAGAGACTGACAATCCTCCAGCCATTATGATGGAGCTGCTTCTGATATCTTCAGCCTGGATCAGAGTTTGAATAGTTCCATCCAGTCGGTTCTGGCTTCCCTCCAACAGAAGTTGGTTTTACACCTTGACCAAACCGGCTCTGCACGTGCGTCCGTGTGCTCATGTTGATTTAGTCTATTCCCAGCAGACGCATTTATGACACGCAGGTTAAAATACCAAAATCAACTGTGAACCAACTATATTAATTTGAGGACATGTTGAAACACATATGAAATATTCATGGCTATTTTTCTAGCTTTCTCTTGCTCTCTAATTTGTCCTGGGAAATAAACATGAGTTATTATTTTACCTGAAATGCAAATGGTTATTTTATCATTGCAGAATTTTGACCCATTTTGAGTCATGCAAAATCGTGTGTTCTCTACTCCGACAATTAATCCACAGATAAAAGGGGAAACCGAGCTCGTTTTTAGTTCTTTTTCTAAGTTTAGTCTCTCATAGTGCATTCTTCTTCTTCTTCTGTGGATTTTGTATGGTGGTTGGCAACCAACTTTAAGGTGCATTACCACCAACAATTGAACTAGAGTGTGCACCTCGTTCATCTTTTAATTACCCACGTGGGATAGCATGCTCATAAAAATCAATGAGTAGATGGGAAAGGCGGGACTTGCTGCGTGTCACGCGTCTAAAATAGAACCAAGTTCTGTTGAAGTGCCTGGCTATGCAGACGCTCGTTGAAGAGCGCAAGCAGTTTGGATGAAATGATTGAATAACATGTATGTGTACATTTATTATGCAACGCTCGTGCAAGGCAAGGCGTACGGTTTAGTCAGCATGTTATAGAAGGGTCAGCGGGTCTACGAGGTCAGATGTCAGCCAGGACAGATCAACAGCACCCATGTGTTGGCTGTTTGTCAACAACAGAATGTGTCCAATAGATCAGGGACGACCGGACTCTGGTCTGAAGGTATGGATAATCACATATAAGACACCATATCGGAAAAGAGAATTCTGGAAGACAGACATTCTCCTAGACAAGTCGGATAAGACTTATCCAATATCCGATAAGACTTATCCTTATGTCATTAGTATAAACCAGCCCTTTGCATAGCGCTGTCGATGAGTTGTTTTGGTTGATTTTGGCTGTGTGTGTGTGTTTGGGGCAATGAGAAGCCAAGCACCAAGCCAAGATTCCATAGACTTGGCTTGTCTCTTCATGTTTTTATGTGAAATACTAATATGACACCAAGTAAGATTTGTCTATTTTCTTGTTTTCTCGTTCATAGAAATGTGGCTCTTGGTTGACTTTTTGCTGGCACAGACAATCAGTTATAAGTCAGTCATTAACTTTTCATTTGGCCGTTTATCAATTAGAAATCAGTGTGCTGTTGTTCATGTACAGTATAACCCTCTAATTGTGAATCTCCAGGGCCTGAAGGGGATAAATACACACTGTAGTTACATTGTCAGAGTTGATCGCAGATTAAATATGAAATAGGATGCCATGAAGTCAGACATGACATAAACAATATTTCGTATGTGCAGCACTTTCAGCAGCTGAATATGAGAGGATTCCATAGTGGCAGAAAGCTATACTTACCTGGGCACAGGTGTGTTCTTGGCAGAGACCCTGCTCTGGCAGGTGTTGGATGATTAGTATGTGATAAGGACTGTCATTATGGTCCAGGTAAGACAGGTGTGAGAGGGGTAGGCCTGTGGAGAAGCAGAAAAGTTTAAAAATATATCTAACGTTTATTTTATCAGAGAGTCATACTGAGACAAAGGTCTCCTTTAGAGATGAGCCCTGAATTACAGAAATGACAGAAAATACACACATCAAAATATAAAAACAAAATGCAAGCAAAAAAAACACATTAATCAGTAATGTGCTCAATCAGCTTTCTGAATTGCCCTAGAGGCACCAAAACATTTTGAAAATTGTTTCACAAATAAGGTGCAAGAAAACTAAAAGCTGATTTACCTAACTCAGTACAGAGCAAACGATTGTCCGGAGTTAGCCATCACTGGGATAGGGTCTAAAGTTTAGTAATGATGTTATGTTCAGTGGGAGTTTTGTAATAGGGCTTTATACTTGACATGAAAACATAGCAGGATGTGAACGTACATGACATCAAAGAGGGCCAACCAACTTTCTGGTAGAGAATGCAGTGGTGAGTACAAAAACTGTTGCCTGTAATAAAGAGCAGTGCACTATGATAAACTGCATCTAACGGCTTTAATGAAGTCTCAGCTGCGTTCATATAGAAGATGTCACCATAGTCTAGGACCGATAGGAATGTCGACTGAATAATCTGCTTTCTACTATTTAGTAAGAGGCATGATCTATTTCTATTAAAGAAGCTCATTTTTATTCTCAGCTTATTAACTAATTCATCAAAATGCTTTTTAAAAGACAACTTTTTAACTACCCAGATGCCCAGATATTTTTAAGCAGGGACACAGTCAATATGGACACCATCCAAAGTATATACTGTATGTTTAAATCATCAAAGTCATTTTTAATGCGCTCTAGAGAACAACATATACTTAGTTTTACTTGATTTCAATACACATTTCAGGCCAATAAAGTTGTTCTACAATACAATTAACACAGACTGTAGATATGTGTGGATACACACACCAACACACAATTGCGTGCACACTTAAAAATGACGCATTGACAACAACCCTCAAGCACTGTCTGTATTTATCATATAAAATCATCTACATTTTGTGTTAAAATGATGCCGTATCATCACTTTGATGATGATTGTATCCATAGTAACCAACAGTGAATATACACTGAGTGTACAAAACATTAGGGACACGTGCGGGCTAAATGGCGCAGGAGAAGGCAGGCGTTTTACATGCTCCCAACCCCTCATCAAATGGCTACCCAGACTATTTGCATTGCATTACTTTCATTTCTTATTCTTATTTGTATTTTTTAAAACTGCATTGT
The DNA here is from genome assembly GCF_901001165.1 of Salmo trutta. Lineage (NCBI taxonomy): Eukaryota > Metazoa > Chordata > Actinopteri > Salmoniformes > Salmonidae > Salmo > Salmo trutta. The sequence goes on from NC_042957.1 coordinate 23,496,268, forward strand.
TGGTTAGGGGCTCATAAGTAATCATTTCACTCTAAGGTCTACATCTGTTGTATTCGGCACATGTGACTAATAACATTTGATTTGACCTTCCTAATATTGAGTTGCACCCCCTTTTGCCCTCAGAACAGCCTCAATTTGTCAGGGCATGGACTATAATTGTCGTAAGCCTTCAACAGGGATGCTGGCCAATGTTGACTCCAATGCTTCACACAGTTGTGTCAAGTTGGCTCCATGTCCTTTGGCTGGTGGACCGTTCTTGATACACACGGGAATCTGTTGAGCATGAAAAACTCAGCAGTGTTGCAGTTCTTGACACACTCAAACCGGTGTGCCTTGCACCTACTACCATACCCTGTTCAAAGGCACTTAAATATTTTGTCTTGCCCATTCACCCTCTGAATGGCACACACACACACACAATTCATGTCTCAATTGTCTCAAGGCTTAAAAATCTTAATTTAACCTTTCTCCACTACTTCATCTACACTGATTCAAATGTATTTAACAGGTGACATGAATAAGGGATCATAGGTTTCCCCTGGAATTACCTGGTCAGTCTATGTCAAGGAAAGAGCAGGTGTTCTTAATGTTTTGTACAGTCGGTGTTTAACCTATTCAGCATGTGGCCCATGCTCCAGCCAACTGAGCCATCTGAACTGTATTAGCTCCCTCACGAGTGGCGCAGCGGTCTAAGACATTGCATCTCAGTGCTAGAGGCGTCACTACAGACCCTGGTTTGATTTCAGGCTGTATCACAACCTGTCGTGATTGGGAGTCCCATAGGGCGGCGCACAATTGGCCCAGTGTTGTCCGGGTTAAGGTTTGGCCGGGGTAGTCCATCATTGTAAATAAGAATTTGTTCTTAACTGACTTGCCTAGTTAAATAAAAAGCAAAATTACTCAACCCAGATCCAGAGAGTTTCACATTCCCCACCTTGTTACATACTGTACACCTTATTTTGTCCAACTGTTGTTGAGAAACACTCACTGGTGTTTTCTTTTACTTTTCTCAGGCTCTCTCTGTCTCCATCTGGGTCAAATCCATCACAGCTTTTCACAAGCTCCCTGGGTGTGCCAGACATGGGGGAAAGGTCCAAAGAAAACTATATATTTTTAAGTGTGTTGTTTTTATGGTTGACATAGACTGGGGCAGGCAATTAAACATAACCTCCTTCCCTCCCAACAAGTCGGACGTGAATGAGATCTCCAGAGATATCAGAGAATATGTTACTGATTCCTTGAAATCTGTGTTTAATTGTGTCTGTGTTTAACTTGAAATCTGTGTTTAATTAAAGTTTTTATGTATATCACACATAACATGAATTACGAAGATGGATCTCATGTTAAGATTTGGACCTGTAAAAATGTGTGTAGAAAATTAGAGCAACTGCCCCTAAAAACCAACGACTCATTAAGAAAACAGCCTATGTTGCATCAATATGTGTAATTTATTCTACTGTCAAAATTGACTACAAAGTGTAAATAGGATAATTTTGGTCAAAAAGTCAGTCTCATCCAAAACTGGGTTTGTGAGACTTGTGGTCATGACTGCATCACAACGTAAATGAAGTTTGGGTTTATTACAATCCTGCCCACATGCTCACAGACGGCAGCACACAAGTCATCATTAATTCGGAGTGCAGCTACACACGACCCAATCGTAATGCCCATGGTAAATTTGTAAATTTATCCCTATGGGGCTAGCTCGAGACCACCAATAAATTACACAATGTACATGGAACAATATGTTAAAATTACAATAGCTCCAAATTTCAATGACTTCAAAACCTAAAACCAACTATACATTTGAGAAATTCATATACAAATGCTGAAAACAATTTATGAGAAACTAAAAAGTGTGCAACATGAAAATATTGTTTTCAATGTGTAATCTAGCCCCAGAGATAAGCTATCCAAAGTCAAACCAACTTTGCCACGGTAACACACCAACCGGCTGTGAACTAATTGTCAAAATAACTTGGCTAACTATTCCCAACAAGAGGCACCCACATCAAACCACATCCCAAAAACAACTCTTATTTAACCAAATGTAAAACGAGTCCAAGTCAGGAAGTCTAGTCGTCCTTTGAGCATCTTAATTCTATGAATGTCTCAAATCCATTTTACTTCTGTATTAGGTACTATATGATATGCTTTATGAGGCTTCTCACTGACATGATCAGTTGCATGGATTTGTGGGTGCATCTTAATTACTTTTGAGTGAGTTTGTTTATGTTCTGATATCCCTAAGTTATGGACAGGGTTTTAATATGGAGGATGAGGCCTATATCCTGTAGTCTATATTTTTACATTTACATTTACGTCATTTAGCAGACGCTCTTATCCAGAGCGACTTACAAATTGGTGCATTCACCTTATGATATATTAGTCTCTCTAGTGTGCAATAGGAGGATTGGGACATTGCATTTTAATCTCTTCTTCTTTTCATTTGAGTTATTCTTCATCCTGTGTGTTTTTGTGTATAAGTCACTCAGCAGATGTTATTTTGCAGCAAGGAGGACCATTCCATCTGGCCCATCATAGAGAATTTTAACAGTTGTGGAAATACAGAGAAACACACAGAGCACTGGCTTCATGAGAAACCAGAGGTACTGTTATAGTAAAACCTGTGATAAATTCCATCACAACACCCAGAGACACACACTTGTAGAGCAGTGGAAATAATTGTGTCCAAGGGTGTGAGTTTGAGTTGCATATTGGGTGGGGAGGTCAATGGGTTCTGTGATCAACATCCTTCTGGGGGGGTCCGGGGGCCCTGGAGATTTGTGACCTAATTCAGGAAACTAGGCGTATGTCGCAAGTCACGACTTCACAGGAGAGCCTTTTGAACAAAAAAACTTTTTTTTATCAAAATGTGTTTTTTGGCAGAAATGCCTTCTTGAACATGTGAACAACCATGTGCCTTAATAACAAATGTGTGTGCCATCTGTAAATACAAATAAAATTGTTAAATTACGAGCCTTGTTGGTTAAGCCACAGAAAAAGGTAGCAACCTTCCGTGATTGGCTGAGATAATTTACATTTACATTTACGTCATTTAGCAGACGCTCTTATCCAGAGCGACTTACAAATTGGTGCATTCACCTTATGATATCCAGTGGAACAACCACTTTACAATAGTACATCTATATCTTTTTTTGGGGGGGGGGGTTAGAAGGATTACTTAATCCTATCCCAGGTATTCCTTAAAGAGGTGGGGTTTCAGGTGTCTCCGGAAGGTGGTGATTGACTCCGCTGTCCTGGCGTCGTGAGGGAACTTGTTCCACCATTGGGGTGCCAGAGCAGCGAACAGTTTTGACTGGGCTGAGCGGGAACTGTGCTTCCGCAGAGGTAGGGAGGCAAGCAGGCCAGAGGTGGATGAACGCAGTGCCCTTCTTTGGGTGTAGGGACTGATCAGAGCCTGAAGGTACAGAGGTGCCGTTCCCCTCACAGCTCCGTAGGCAAGCACCATGGTCTTGTATTGAGTGGGCTGGACATGCCGAGAGAGGAGTTCGGATTGGTCTGACATAGAAGCTCGTCAGTCTGTGTTGGTAATCCTGTTGAACACGTTTTTAAAAAAATGTATTGTGTAGTGGAGCTGCATAAGTGCTGCTCTCCACTTTCTGGAGGATCAAGTTTTGAAATCAGTGGAATTACTTTCCCATTGTTCCATCAAATGCAGTGTATGATATACCATTTTATAGTTCTGAGTCTCCACTTTTATCTAATGTAAAAAACACAATTTCAAATTTTGCTACATAAGACCAAATCCTGGTGGTGAGTCACATTTAAACAAATTGCTGTGAAATTGTTGTTTCTGGTGAATTTTGAAGGGACAATACATCCAAAAATATACTGATAATTTGGTCAATATACCCCAATCACAAATTAAATACCAATATTTTTCTCTATTACTTTAAATTGTTTAAAAAATGTATCTGCAGAATGCAGGCAACAACATTTGTTAGAGCACTTGGGCTACAGTCACCAAAGATGAGAAGTTGAACCGATAGTTTAAATATGTGTGTGATGTAAATTGCTGTTGTCATGACTGTCCTGATCAGGTCAGGTTACAGGAGACCACAACCCTCCAGATTATCTTTCACCCCCAACAGAGGAGGAGAGATCAAGGGGTATGAAGATGTGAGGGTTTTATGACCCCTCACGCCCATTGTAAATCTTAGGCAACAGACAAAATTCCTTTGTCCTCTTACTATGGAGAACCAGCCTCAGAACATTAAACATGCAATAAATGGACTTTGGAACAATGGTTTCTGTCAGCCACACTGGTGGTAATGACGATAGATGGAATATGAAAATTAATGTCATTTTTGTTTTGTTATTAAAGGTTAAAGGATGACGTTATTACGAAAACATTGTAACTTTAAGAGTTTTCCTAGTATATGCTTGATGTTTATACATTGTACATTGTCATGACGATATAGACAGATAGATGTGTTCTAGACAAGTATTCCTATATTCATCTATTGGCTTATTTGGCGATCTGGAGAGCAGGTAATTGTTTTAAAAGCATTATGAAATGTGAGTTTGTTATCCCCTACCTCCAGTGACAAGAACCTTATCATTGTCAAGCTTGGGCGTAGTGGGTGAGGAATCAAGCGCAGGAAGCAGCGATACAGGGTAGTGGCTTTTAATGAGCACAACGGCGAAACACAAGCCACCCCAACAGCGAGCAAGAGCGCACACAAAACAATGTGCCCCAAACACAGGGGACAGAAAACAGTCGGCGCAAAACCACGCACTAGAGCATAAACACAATCAGCGTGAACACAAGCCAAAATACAGAGCAACACAATCACGTACAAAACCATACATCCTACGCTAACCTAAATAACCCCCCCCTTTCTAATGACTAACCCAAAACAGGTGCGTGCCTACCTAGACCTAACCAAACGAAAGTGAAACAAAAAGGGATCGATGGCAGCTAGTAGGTCGGCGACGACGACCGCCGAGCCCCGCCAAGGCCGAGGAGGGGCGCCACCATCCGTCACTGTCGTGACAGTACTCCCCCCCTGACGCGCGGCTCCCGCAGCGCGCCGTCGCCGGTCTCGAGGACGCCCCGGAGGGCGAGGCGCAGGGCAATCCGGATGGAGGCTGTGGAACTCCCGGATGAGCGCTGGGTCCAGTATGTCCTCCACCGGTACCCAGCACCTCTGCTCCGGGCCGTACCCCTCCCAGTCCACGAGGTACTGCAGGCCCCTCGCCCGGCGTCTGGAGTCCAAGATGGATCGGACTGTGTACGCCGGGGCCCCCCCGATGTTCAGGGGGGGTGGAGGGACCTCCCGTACCTCATTTTCCTGCAGCGGACCAGCTACCACCGGCCTGAGGAGAGATACATGAAACGAGGGGTTAATACGATAATAAGAAGGAAGTTGTAATCTGTAACACACCTCGTTTATTCTCCTCAGGACTTTAAATGGCCCCACAAACCGCGGACCCAACTTCCGGCAGGGCAGGCGGAGGGGCAGGTTCCGGGTCGAGAGCCAGACTCTCTCCCCTGGGGTGAACACAGGGGCCTCGCTGCGGTGCCGGTCAGCGCTCGCTTTTTGTCGCTCCCTGGCTCGTTCCAGGGATTCCTGCACAGCGTTCCAGGTCTCCCTTGAGCGCTGCACCCATTCCTCCACCGCAGGGGCCTCCGTCTGGCTCTGATGCCATGGCCCCAGGACCGGCTGATAACCCAACACACATTGGAATGGTGACATGTTGGTGGAGGAGTGGCGCAAAGAGTTCTGAGCCATTTCGGCCCATGGCACAAACCTTGCCCACTCCCCTGGCCGGTCCTGGCAGTAGGACCGCAGGAACCTGCCCACCTCCTGGTTTACCCTTTCCACCTGCCCATTACTTTCGGGGTGAAACCCCGAGGTCAGACTGACCGAAACCCCCAGCCGCTCCATAAACGCCCGCCACACTCGGGACGTGAACTGGGGGCCTCGATCTGAGACGATATCCTCGGGCACCCCGTAGTGCCGGAAGACGTGGGTGAATAAGGCTTCCGCGGTCTGCAGGGCCGTAGGAAGACCGGGTAACAGAATCAGACGGCAGGACTTAGAAAACCGGTCCACAACGACCAGGATCGTAGTGTTGCCCTGAGACGGCGGGAGATCGGTCAAGAAATCCACCGCCAGGTGGGACCATGGTCGTTGTGGAACCGGGAGGGGTTGTAATTTCCCTCTAGGCAGGTGCCTGGGAGCCTTACTCTGAGCGCACACCGAACAGGAGGAGCCATAGTGCCTCACGTCCCTCACCAAGGTGGGCCACCAGTATCTCCCACTAAGACCACGCACTGTCCGCTCAACCCCTGGGTGACCCGAGGAGGGAAGCGTGTGAGCCCACCGAATCAGCCGATCGCGAACACCGAGCGGAACGTACTTACGACCCACTGGACACTGCGGAGGAGTAGGCTCCGTCCGTAACGCCCGCTCGATGTCCGCGTCCACCTCCCAGACCACCGGTGCCACCAGGCAGGAGGCTGGAAGGATGGGCGTGGGCTCGGTGGACCGTTCCTCGGCGTCATGGAGACGAGACAGTGCGTCGGCCTTAGTGTTCCGGGAACCTGGGATATACGAGATGTTAAACCGAAATCTCGTAAAGAACATCGCCCACCTGGCTTGACGCGGGTTCAGTCTCCTCGCCGCCCGGATGTACTCCAGATTGCGGTGGTCAGTCCAGATGAGAAAAGGGTGACGCGCCCCCTCAAGCCAATGTCTCCACACCTTCAGGGCTCTGACCACAGCCAACAGCTCCCTGTCCCCCACATCATAGTTACGCTCCGCCGGACTCAACTTCCTAGAGAAGAAGGCGCAGGGGCGGAGCTTGGGGGGGGCACCCGAGCGCTGGGACAGCATGGCTCCTACCCCAGCCTCGGACGCGTCCACCTCCACTATGAAGGGCAAAGAGGGGTCCGGGTGCGCCAGCACCGGGGCGTCGATGAACAAAACCTTCAGACGACTAAAGGCCCTGTCCGCCTCCGCGGACCACTGCAACCGCACCGGGCCCCCCTTCAACAGTGAGGTAATGGGAGCCGCCACCTGCCCAAAGCCCCGGATAAACCTCCGGTAGTAATTGGCAAATCCCAAAAACCGCTGCACTTCCTTCACCGTGGTGGGAGTCGGCCAATTACGCACGGCTGAGACGCGGTCACATTCCATCACTACCCCTGATGAGGAAATGCGATACCCCAAGAAAGAGACGGCTGGTTTGGAAAACTCACATTTCTCAGCCTTGACGTATAGGTCATGCTCCACCAGTCGCCCAAGCACTTTACGCACCAGAGACACATGCTCGGCGCGTGTAGCGGAGTAGACCAGAATGTCATCGATGTACACCACTACACCCTGACCGAGCAGGTCCCGGAGAATCTCGTCCACAAAGGATTGAAAGACTGCGGGAGCATTCTTTAACCCATACGGCATGACGAGGTACTCATAATGGCCAGATGTGGTACTAAATGCAGTTTTCCACTCGTCCCCTCCTCGGATACGCACCAGATTATATGCGCTCCTGAGATCCAATTTCGTGAAGAAGCGCGCCCCGTGAAATGACTCCATCGCCGAGGCGATGAGAGGTAGCGGGTAACTGAAACCCACTGTGATGGCATTTAGACCTCTATAGTCAATGCACGGGCGCAGACCTCCCTCCTTCTTCTTCACGAAAAAGAAGCTTGAGGAGACGGGTGAGTGAGATGGCCGAATGTATCCCTGCCTCAAGGATTCAGTGACGTATGTCTCCATAGCCGCTGTCTCCTCCTGAGTCAGGGGATAAACTTGACTACGAGGAAGGGCAGCGCCCACCTGGAGGTTTATCGCACAGTCTCCTCGTCGATGAGGTGGTAATTGGGTCGCCTTCGTTTTACTGAAGGCGATAGCCAAATCGGCATACTCTGAGGGAATGCGCACGGTGGAGACTTGGTCTGGACTCTCCACCGTAGTCGCACCGATGGAAACTCCTATGCACCTGCCCGAGCACTCATTTGACCACCCCTTAAGAGCCCTCTGTCCCCACGAAATCTTAGGGTTGTGAGTGGCTAGCCAGGGAATCCCTAGAACCACTGGAAACGCTGGGGAATCGATGAGGAAAAGACTAATCCGCTCCTCATGACCCCCCCGCATTACCATGACCAGAGGTACAGTGACCTCCCTGACCAGCCCTGACCCTAGTGGTCGACTGTCTAGGGCGTGCACAGGGAAGGGTTGGTCCAACTGGACCAGGGGAATCCCTAACTTAGCCGCGACCCCACGGTCCATAAAACTCCCTGCTGCGCCTGAATCGACTAGCGCCTTAAACCGGGAGTGAGGGGAGAAACAAGGAAAAGACACTGACACATACATGTGACGTACAGGGGGCTCTGGGTGAGGCTGGTGCTGACTCACCTGAGGTGTCAAAGGAGCGCTCTGCCTGCCGTCTGGACTCCTAGGGGAGTCTCCCCAGCACCGGTCCACAGTGTGCCCTCTGCGACCACATGAGGTGCAGGAGCGACCTCCCCCTCCAGTCTTCCTGGCTGCTGCCCCCCCTATCTCCATAGGCGTGGGAGCAGGAGGGCTGGAGGGTGGAATGAGCAGGGCCCGGGTCGGACGTCCGCGGGCGGCCAGCAGATTGTCCAGTCGGATGGACAGATCCACCAGTTGGTCCAGTGTGTGAGTCGTGTCCCGACAGGCTAATTCCCGGCGGACGTCCTCCCTCAAACTACAACGGTAGTGATCTATAAGGGCCCTCTCATTCCACCCTGCTCCCGCGGCCAGGGTCCGGAACTCGAGAGCGAAATCCTGCGCACTCCTCGTCTCCTGCCTCAGGTGAAACAGCCGCTCACCCGCCGCTCTCCCCTCCAGGGGATGATCCTATACTGCCCGAAAGCGGCGGGTGAACTCTGGGTAGTTGTCCCTGGCTGAGTCCGGACTGTCCCACACGGCGTTTGCCCATTCCAGGGCCTTACCCGTGAGACAGGAGACGAGGACGCTGACGCTCTCCTCCCCCGAGGGAGGGGGACGAACGGTCGCCAGGTATAACTCCAACTGGAGTAAGAAGCCCTTACACCCAGCGGCCGTTCCATCGTACTCCCTGGGGGGAGCGAGTTTCACCCCACTGGTACTGGGGGCTGTGGGTGCTGGGGGGGGCGCAGGCTGTTGGACTGCCGCGTTCGGGGGGCCGAGAGCGCGTCGGTCCCAGCTCTCCTGGCGCGCCAACACCTGATCCATGGCGTTCCCCAGCCGGTGGAGCAGGGTAGAGTGTTGGTCCACGGTTTCCTCCATGGACATGGCTGGCGCTGAAGCTCCTGCTGACTCCATTACGTTAGGGTACGTGATTTCTGTCAAGCTTGGGCGTAGTGGGTGAGGAATCAAGCGCAGGAAGCAGCGATACAGGGTAGTGGCTTTTAATGAGCACAACGGCGAAACACAAGCCACCCCAACAGCGAGCAAGAGCGCACACAAAACAATGTGCCCCAAACACAGGGGACAGAAAACAGTCGGCGCAAAACCACGCACTAGAGCATAAACACAATCAGCGTGAACACAAGCCAAAATACAGAGCAACACAATCACGTACAAAACCATACATCCTACGCTAACCTAAATAACCCCCCCCTTTCTAATGACTAACCCAAAACAGGTGCGTGCCTACCTAGACCTAACCAAACGAAAGTGAAACAAAAAGGGATCGATGGCAGCTAGTAGGTCGGCGACGACGACCGCCGAGCCCCGCCAAGGCCGAGGAGGGGCGCCACCATCCGTCACTGTCGTGACAGTACTCCCCCCCTGACGCGCGGCTCCCGCAGCGCGCCGTCGCTGGTCTCGAGGACGCCCCGGAGGGCGAGGCGCAGGGCAATCCGGATGGAGGCTGTGGAACTCCCGGATGAGCGCTGGGTCCAGTATGTCCTCCACCGGTACCCAGCACCTCTGCTCCGGGCCGTACCCCTCCCAGTCCACGAGGTACTGCAGGCCCCTCGCCCGGCGTCTGGAGTCCAAGATGGATCGGACTGTGTACGCCGGGGCCCCCCCGATGTTCAGGGGGGGTGGAGGGACCTCCCGTACCTCATTTTCCTGCAGCGGACCAGCTACCACCGGCCTGAGGAGAGATACATGAAACGAGGGGTTAATACGATAATAAGAAGGAAGTTGTAATCTGTAACACACCTCGTTTATTCTCCTCAGGACTTTAAATGGCCCCACAAACCGCGGACCCAACTTCCGGCAGGGCAGGCGGAGGGGCAGGTTCCGGGTCGAGAGCCAGACTCTCTCCCCTGGGGTGAACACGGGGGCCTCGCTGCGGTGCCGGTCAGCGCTCGCTTTTTGTCGCTCCCTGGCTCGTTCCAGGGATTCCTGCACAGCGTTCCAGGTCTCCCTTGAGCGCTGCACCCATTCCTCCACCGCAGGGGCCTCCGTCTGGCTCTGATGCCCTGGCCCCAGGACCGGCTGATAACCCAACACACATTGGAATGGTGACATGTTGGTGGAGGAGTGGCGCAAAGAGTTCTGAGCCATTTCGGCCCATGGCACAAACCTTGCCCACTCCCCTGGCCGGTCCTGGCAGTAGGACCGCAGGAACCTGCCCACCTCCTGGTTTACCCTTTCCACCTGCCCATTACTTTCGGGGTGAAACCCCGAGGTCAGACTGACCGAAACCCCCAGCCGCTCCATAAACGCCCGCCACACTCGGGACGTGAACTGGGGGCCTCGATCTGAGACGATATCCTCGGGCACCCCGTAGTGCCGGAAGACGTGGGTGAATAAGGCTTCCGCGGTCTGCAGGGCCGTAGGAAGACCGGGTAACAGAATCAGACGGCAGGACTTAGAAAACCGGTCCACAACGACCAGGATCGTAGTGTTGCCCTGAGACGGCGGGAGATCGGTCAAGAAATCCACCGCCAGGTGGGACCATGGTCGTTGTGGAACCGGGAGGGGTTGTAATTTCCCTCTAGGCAGGTGCCTGGGAGCCTTACTCTGAGCGCACACCGAACAGGAGGAGCCATAGTGCCTCACGTCCCTCACCAAGGTGGGCCACCAGTATCTCCCACTAAGACCACGCACTGTCCGCTCAACCCCTGGGTGACCCGAGGAGGGAAGCGTGTGAGCCCACCGAATCAGCCGATCGCGAACACCGAGCGGAACGTACTTACGACCCACTGGACACTGCGGAGGAGTAGGCTCCGTCCGTAACGCCCGCTCAATGTCCGCGTCCACCTCCCAGACCACCGGTGCCACCAGGCAGGAGGCTGGAAGGATGGGCGTGGGCTCGGTGGACCGTTCCTCGGCGTCATGGAGACGAGACAGTGCGTCGGCCTTAGTGTTCCGGGAACCTGGGATATACGAGATGTTAAACCGAAATCTCGTAAAGAACATCGCCCACCTGGCTTGACGCGGGTTCAGTCTCCTCGCCGCCCGGATGTACTCCAGATTGCGGTGGTCAGTCCAGATGAGAAAAGGGTGACGCGCCCCCTCAAGCCAATGTCTCCACACCTTCAGGGCTCTGACCACAGCCAACAGCTCCCTGTCCCCCACATCATAGTTACGCTCCGCCGGACTCAACTTCCTAGAGAAGAAGGCGCAGGGGCGGAGCTTGGGGGGGGGCACCCGAGCGCTGGGACAGCATGGCTCCTACCCCAGCCTCGGACGCGTCCACCTCCACTATGAAGGGCAAAGAGGGGTCCGGGTGCGCCAGCACCGGGGCGTCGATGAACAAAACCTTCAGACGACTAAAGGCCCTGTCCGCCTCCGCGGACCACTGCAACCGCACCGGGCCCCCCTTCAACAGTGAGGTAATGGGAGCCGCCACCTGCCCAAAGCCCCGGATAAACCTCCGGTAGTAATTGGCAAATCCCAAAAACCGCTGCACTTCCTTCACCGTGGTGGGAGTCGGCCAATTACGCACGGCTGAGACACATGCTCGGCGCGTGTAGCGGAGTAGACCAGAATGTCATCGATGTACACCACTACACCCTGACCGAGCAGGTCCCGGAGAATCTCGTCCACAAAGGATTGAAAGACTGCGGGAGCATTCTTTAACCCATACGGCATGACGAGGTACTCATAATGGCCAGATGTGGTACTAAATGCAGTTTTCCACTCGTCCCCTCCTCGGATACGCACCAGATTATATGCGCTCCTGAGATCCAATTTCGTGAAGAAGCGCGCCCCGTGAAATGACTCCATCGCCGAGGCGATGAGAGGTAGCGGGTAACTGAAACCCACTGTGATGGCATTTAGACCTCTATAGTCAATGCACGGGCGCAGACCTCCCTCCTTCTTCTTCACGAAAAAGAAGCTCGAGGAGACGGGTGAGTGAGATGGCCGAATGTATCCCTGCCTCAAGGATTCAGTGACGTATGTCTCCATAGCCGCTGTCTCCTCCTGAGACAGGGGATAAACGTGACTACGAGGAAGGGCAGCGCCCACCTGGAGGTTTATCGCACAGTCTCCTCGTCGATGAGGTGGTAATTGGGTCGCCTTCGTTTTACTGAAGGCGATAGCCAAATCGGCATACTCTGAGGGAATGCGCACGGTGGAGACTTGGTCTGGACTCTCCACCGTAGTCGCACCGATGGAAACTCCTATGCACCTGCCCGAGCACTCATTTGACCACCCCTTAAGAGCCCTCTGTCCCCACGAAATCTTAGGGTTGTGAGTGGCTAGCCAGGGAATCCCTAGAACCACTGGAAACGCTGGGGAATCGATGAGGAAAAGACTAATCCGCTCCTCATGACCCCCCCGCATTACCATGACCAGAGGTACAGTGACCTCCCTGACCAGCCCTGACCCTAGTGGTCGACTGTCTAGGGCGTGCACAGGGAAGGGTTGGTCCAACTGGACCAGGGGAATCCCTAACTTAGCCGCGACCCCACGGTCCATAAAACTCCCTGCTGCGCCTGAATCGACTAGCGCCTTAAACCGGGAGTGAGGGGAGAAACAAGGAAAAGACACTGACACATACATGTGACGTACAGGGGGCTCTGGGTGAGGCTGGTGCTGACTCACCTGAGGTGTCAAAGGAGCGCTCTGCCTGCCGTCTGGACTCCTAGGGGAGTCTCCCCAGCACCGGTCCACAGTGTGCCCTCTGCGACCACATGAGGTGCAGGAGCGACCTCCCCCTCCAGTCTTCCTGGCTGCTGCCCCCCCTATCTCCATAGGCGTGGGAGCAGGAGGGCTGGAGGGTGGAATGAGCAGGGCCCGGGTCGGACGTCCGCGGGCGGCCAGCAGATTGTCCAGTCGGATGGACAGATCCACCAGTTGGTCCAGTGTGTGAGTCGTGTCCCGACAGGCTAATTCCCGGCGGACGTCCTCCCTCAAACTACAACGGTAGTGATCTATAAGGGCCCTCTCATTCCACCCTGCTCCCGCGGCCAGGGTCCGGAACTCGAGAGCGAAATCCTGCGCGCTCCTCGTCTCCTGCCTCAGGTGAAACAGCCGCTCACCCGCCGCTCTCCCCTCCAGGGGATGATCGAATACTGCCCGAAAGCGGCGGGTGAACTCTGGGTAGTTGTCCCTGGCTGAGTCCGGACTGTCCCACACGGCGTTTGCCCATTCCAGGGCCTTACACGTGAGACAGGAGACGAGGACGCTGACGCTCTCCTCCCCCGAGGGAGGGGGACGAACGGTCGCCAGGTATAACTCCAACTGGAGTAAGAAGCCCTTACACCCAGCGGCCATTCCATCGTACTCCCTGGGGGGAGCGAGTTTCACCCCACTGGTACTGGGGGCTGTGGGTGCTGGGGGGGGCGCAGGCTGTTGGACTGCCGCGTTCGGGGGGCCGAGAGCGCGTCGGTCCCAGCTCTCCTGGCGCGCCAACACCTGATCCATGGCGTTCCCCAGCCGGTGGAGCAGGGTAGAGTGTTGGTCCACGGTTTCCTCCATGGACATGGCTGGCGCTGAAGCTCCTGCTGACTCCATTACGTTAGGGTACGTGATTTCTGTCAAGCTTGGGCGTAGTGGGTGAGGAATCAAGCGCAGGAAGCAGCGATACAGGGTAGTGGCTTTTAATGAGCACAACGGCAAAACACAAGCCACCCCAACAGCGAGCAAGAGCGCACACAAAACAATGTGCCCCAAACACAGGGGACAGAAAACAGTTGGCGCAAAACCACGCACTAGAGCATAAACACAATCAGCGTGAACACAAGCCAAAATACAGAGCAACACAATCACGTACAAAACCATACATCCTACGCTAACCTAAATAACCCCCCCCTTTCTAATGACTAACCCAAAACAGGTGCGTGCCTACCTAGACCTAACCAAACGAAAGTGAAACAAAAAGGGATCGATGGCAGCTAGTAGGTCGGCGATGACGACCGCCGAGCCCCGCCCGGCCGAGGAGGGGCGCCACCATCCGTCACTGTTGTGACAATCATGATGATGTATATCATGTCACATTTAATTTCTACAGGGGATTATCCCTTTAAGGGCACAATGTTTTCACTAAGGGTGAACACTGACTCACCGAGTGCTGCTCATCTGAAACTGCAGTTGAAAAGGAAAAGAGGAAGATCCAGATACATTTCTAACTTTGTTGCTAACTTAGCTAGTGTGTTGTCGTGATATCTGTTGGAAAGTTTGTTTCTGTTGGAGAGTTTGTCTGCCCTCTCTCTCTCTGCCGTGGTTAGAATGGATAGTTCAGAGTAACATTCAGCAATGTTGTTATAGAATAGAAGTTTTGGCGGTTGTCGGTCCTCGCGTTCACGGGTACATAATTCCTAGCTGCAGACTAGTAATTAGTATCAAAGATTTGTTCTTATTCTGTCGGTATCGTTAGTCTCAGAGTTTAACCATGTGGTATGGTTAAGAATTCAGCAATTGTCTAAAACCTTAGACCTCTCGTGGTTATCGAGGTAAGCTGGTCTGGGCTCAAACCTTAGCCCTCTCATAATTGAGATAAGCTTGGTCTGAATATAAATTCCCAAAGTGGGAGTTATATTCAGAAGAGCAGAAAGGGGCTGTCCCGTGACACAAGATCAATGTCTGTGCTCATGGGGCGGGCCAATGATTTAGTTAAACTCCAAAGGGAATTGGAGTTTCCTTCATTAAACAGTTTAAAATCACATTACATAATTTCACAAATAGTTTCATCTTTACTCATTCATTTTATACAACAATTAGATGCAAGCCTCATAACTGAGACTCTTGTATAAACAGGGTTATGGTAATGTGGCTGAGTTTCACAAACTTTAAACGAAATAGACCGGTCGTAGCTGGATTCTTCCCCGACCGTGTACACCTTCTCCAAAACATGTACATTGTTCCGTTCTCAAGTTCTATGCTGGAGAAGAGGTTCCTTTGTTCTCTCTATGAAAACTCACTCTCTCTCTATACTATCTGGCTATGAGGAAGAATCTCCTCCAGGAATTTACGACCTGAGATAACAGCAGCCTAGGTGTAGGAGAGAGAGAGACAGGGGGAAGGCACAATATACCCAAAGAGGGCCACGTCATGACAACAAACAAGCTACAATGTGAAATCACCTTTATCCCATTCAGACCTTAGATGGCTAAAACTACATCTCCCATAATGCAACGCTAGCATCAGTCGGCAGCTCAGCAAACCGTTTGCATCACAGAAAGGCATGCTAGCTAGCAACAGCAATAGTTTTTAGCACTCTGTAAACTATATTAATAACAACAATAAAACTCTGAAAGTTACATGTTTCAATAGTCTCACACTCCCTTATGACAATATCTACAGCATTAACCTTGGGATTTTTTATTTATTTTACGTTATGGACTTCTACAAAGGAGTAATCTGCAACACAGACCTTTCTCTCTCAGTGTTTTCTCGGACTGAGGAGAATGGGAGCTACGGGTAGTACCAGGGTGTTAGTAGGTGACGTAGGCACCCAGATGAAATAAAATACATTTAATGAAATAAAACCCGAAAATGTTAACATCATTCAGCTACTGTAGCTGCCTACTTAACATCAACAGGCAGCACTAGTAGCGCAACAATTAAAAATAGACACCAAAAGTAAAGTTCCTGGCGATCATAGCAATCTGACTCCCCCCTTCTGTCTGAACTTGGAATATTCCTGTTCGCAGGATTGGGCCTCTGACCCTTAACCTGGTTGTTCTGTTCTGCGTTGTGTACTATTGTAATCATTTGAAGTTTGATGGAATAACCTTTTTAACTCTCCTACACACACCCCTTCATAATTTCAGCAAACTTTAAGACGTAAGGTTAGAGTTCTTCCTCCACAGGGTAACCTTGACCAACAGTCGTCCAGAAGTACAGCAAAGAGACTTTGCCAGGTAGAAATATGCCCATATACATACAACCTATGACCCCCTAATAAAGTATTTCTCATTTCCTTAATCTATCCTCTGGCCTCTGTTTCACTGGTGTACTGTCACTTCCACAAAAGTTGATAGGGCTTGAATCAGGGCAGCTAGATGCTCTCTTTGGTCCGGCTCAGCTATCACTTGACTCATTGACTCTAAAAGTCTTCTGACAGGCTTCACAACTCTTCCAGTTCGTGTTCTCAAGGTGCCTTCAGTGGGTCTCAAGACTGCATTAGTGAACTCAGCCGTCTGGCTGTTTCTGAGCTCTACCTCTCTCTGGTTACTCATTCTCTTCTTAGTAGAACTTATGCATCCAGAGCCGCTGACTGATGAACTTCTACTGCTGATGCCATCTAGACTGCTCACTGACGTTGCTTTTCTATTTGTGTCATCTTCAGAAGGATCACTTGAATCATCACTAGGCATCCTTGAGGAGCTTCCTATGCTTGAGATAGCTGCTTCTCTGGAGATCATGTCCTTCTGTGGGCTTTGAGGATCAGCTTCTCGCATGTTTACCCCATCTTCCAGTCCCAAAGATTTTTGAGCTTCAGCTTCCGTGGGCCCCTCAGGGTTTTGGCCCTCGAGAATCCAGACAGCAGTCCTTCGATCCTCTGAATCCTCATCCACATTGAATACCAGTCTTTCGTCACCGCTATCTGCGTTAATGTCCTCCTCTGAAGCAGTAGCGGCTACTGTGGAGATCTCGTCTGTCTGTCCAACCGGCAGCAAGTTCACTGGCAGTATGAAGTTTCGATGAACTACCGTACTCTTCTTGGTAATAGGATCTTTGACTCTGTAGATGTGCACAGACGGGTCTTTCCATGTGATCACATAGACCGTTGAATCCCACAAGTTGGAAAGTTGACCTTTTCCTCTTTCCTTTCGGTTTGCCAAGAGAACTTGGTCTCCAATCTCCAGGGCAGTACCTTTCACTCTCTTGTTATACTGCCTTGCTTGCTTTTTCTGAGCTTCAGTAGTGTTGGCCTGAGCGATCCTGACAGCCTCTTGCAGGTCCTTTTGGAACAGGCAGCACTAGTAGTACAACAATTAAAATAGACACCAAGAGTAAAGTTCCTGGCGATCATAGCGATCTGACCCCCCTATTGTCTGAACTTGGAATATTCCTGTTCGCGGGCTTGGGCCACTGACCCTTAACCTGGTTGTTCTGTTCTGCGTTGTGTACTATTGTAATAATTTGAAGTTTGATGGAATAACCTTTTTAACTCTCCTACAGTACCATATTATTTACTTCTGGTCACATTCACAAAAGGGAAAGAGAGGAGCGATTGCATTTCTACATTCTCCCAAGCTGTGCTCCTAAATCGGGGCAGCTGAGGATTGAGTATCACTGTGTGGTGCAAAGCCACAGAGAGCCAGTAGATGCCTGGCGCTTTATGGTGGGGATAGAATTTCCAATCAATCAAATCCATCATGGTATATTATTGAGGGGGTCAAATTGACCTGTTCCTAATATTAAGGGGGTCATGACACCTCTGTCTCCCCCACAAGTTACACTCTTGTCTGTGTCAGTGTGTGTGTGTGTGTGCGTGTGCGTGTACGTGTATGTGTATGTGTATGTGTGTGTGTGTGAAATCTTCAAGGAGAGGGACACCCAAGGAATATTGATAATTGTGTGTGTGTGTGTGCGTGTACGTGTACGTGTATGTGTACGTGTATGTGTGTGTGTGTGAAATCTTCAAGGAGAAGGACACCCAAGGAATATTTATAAGTGTGTGTGTGTGTGTGTGTGTGTGTGTGTGTGTGTGTGTGTGTGTGTGTGTGTGTGTGTGTGTGTGTGTGTGTGTGTGTGTGTGTGTGTGTGTGTGTGTGTGCGTGCATGGTCCTTGTTTGGAGTGACTCTGTATTTGGTGAGGCCTCAGCCCCATGCCTCTCAGTATAAGAGGATAAATATTCAAAATCATTTATGATTGGCTGGGCCCAGTCTGGTCATTCCTATAAACAAGAGTAGCCAGTTAATTTAATGGCCTCCTCTCAAATTACCAACAGCCTTTGATCGCTTAGAGTGGGAA
The DNA here is from genome assembly GCF_901001165.1 of Salmo trutta. Taxonomy (NCBI): domain Eukaryota; kingdom Metazoa; phylum Chordata; class Actinopteri; order Salmoniformes; family Salmonidae; genus Salmo; species Salmo trutta. The sequence continues at coordinate 23,514,574 of NC_042957.1, forward strand.
TATATATGGCTTGTTCTTGAACATTTTGGTATGTGAATCCTGATGTGAATGCTTTTGGTATGTGAATCCTTCTTCTATTATATCTACTGGCACTACCCATTTTAATCCATTTACCATACAACTAGGATGTAAACAAGGTTGTCCCGCCTCCCCTATGCTATTCTCTCTCTCTCTTGAACCACTGGCACAAAGCATACTTCAAAATGTGCCTTTGTTACATATCAAAATCAGACAAACTGAACAAGAAATTTCTCTGTATGCAGATGACATACTGCTCTACATCGCAAACGCTCAGAAATCCCTCTAGCCAATAATTTATATTTTCACAACATTCAGATCATGGTCTAGTTACAAGATCAACTGGTCCAAATCAGCTCTACTACCTCTTAACTCAGCTATGGGAAACATGCAACTACCACCCATGATCCCACTGAAGAAACAAATCACCTACTTTTGCATTACCATATCCCCCTCTATTCACACTACTTGCAGGAAGAACTACTTAGAAACCTTTCAAAATATCAAAAAAGACATAAAAAGATGGTCCGCTATGGACACTTCTTTGCATGCTGAAATCTCAATTATTAAAATTAATGTCCTCCATCGTATCAATTTTATGAGTTCCATGTTACCACTGCCTCCTCTTATAAACTATCGTTCTAAACTTGACTCTGTCATAAAGAAGTTAATTTGGGGGAGAAAGAGACCACAGATTAAATATGCAACTACAGAGAACAAAACATCAAGTGGACTTGCAGTTCCAAATAAAAAATGGTATCACCTATCATTTCACATTTCCTGGAGAACTGGTTAAACCCAGAGGCTTCTGTTCTTTAGCGTGCTATAGAAGAGTCAATAGTTTCTCTACTTAGTTTATTATTTTCTGGATTGACTCCAAAAAAAATGGCATTATTGTTTGGACCCATTATAGCATACTCAGTAAATGTGTGGAAAGCTATAGAGAAGCATATGAGATCTAATCTTAAATGGCATTCATACTCTCCAATATGGCGTGATAAAGAATTCTTAGCGTGTAAGATTCTTGGTCTAAGAAAGACATGCAATGTGAATGGACTCCTCAGTTTCCAGGGAATCTGCCAGTGTTTTAATGTCCCAGGTTCATAATTTTGTCTTTACCTTCAAATCCACCTATCCATACGAGCATATGGGTCCCCTGGGGAGCAGAACTAACAGTACACCCATCAAACTTCTAACGGACAGACGCCCGCAAAAGGAGTTGTTTCTGACATCAACAGTATAAAGACATCACATGGGTATTAGTCCATGCCATTATGTGGGTTCTGCACCACAGGGGACCTTGGTACTTTTCAGCATGTGCTGTGGAAATCCCCAGGGGTGGTTGAATTCTGGCGGAAAGTCAAAGATGTAATCTCTGTACTTAATGCCATTAGATCCAATAGTGTTGTTGCTTTGTGATGACTCTTATTTGCACTTGTCAGAGCGCCAACGGAGAGTGTGGCTGGCAGGAACCACATCTGCTAAGAAAATGATTGTACAAAGGTGAATCCCACCTCATCAGTCACCATTGCAACAATGGCCGCTCACATTTAAGGAAATTGTACTTATGGAACTCTCCACTGACAGGATCCACAGGGCCAGGGTGTCTACTCTGGACACGTGGAAAAAAGCAGCAGTGGACATTTCTGAACTCTTGACCAACGGGCCTTTACATCCATGAATGTGTATCAACAATTTGTCACTAGTTTTGAGGCTATATGAAGTATTTTTCAGTAGATTTACTATGTAACATTCATTTATTTGTTACATGCTATCAGATAGCCGGTGAGGGGTGGGGGGGGATCTTTAAAAATATATCTATAAATTAATTTTATGAATCCTATGAATTTAAATAATAAAAACTTGAGTATTTTCTTATTTTACGAACATCTCCAATAGTGGCAGGGTTGTCTGGTGAAAAAAAAACAATTTTCCCCATGTATTGAAAACAGTAACTCCCCTGAATGTACTCTGAAAATGTCATGAACCAATAAAATGTATTCAAAAAAGCTTCCGAAGTTTTGAAATGGTATTTTTGTTAATGGTAGAATATGTCAGTTTTTCCATTTCCTGAAAAGTTTCTGATTTGGAACGAACCCTCCAGATTATGAATGATTTATGACTAAAACCAAAGGCAGTTATTTGTGTTTGATGGCAGGGAAAGTTCTCTAACTTAATAGTATAGAGGAGAGACAAACAAGTCATTGTGCAATGTTTTTAAAATTGCCTAATAATCAACCAGATTACATTTTGCAAATGACTGGAACAAAATAATCTGTAAAAGCAACAATATCCACAGATGGTTTTAACTAAAAATGAGACACTCTCCCTCAGTTTTTTCCTTACCAATGTAACATGTACAGTACACATTCACGCACACACACACACACACACACACACACACACACACACACACACACACACACACACACACACACACACAAGCAGAGCTGTTTCTCAGTCTCACTCGGGCGTGGTTAGATTTAGTTTTAGACCTCGGCTGGGTCCAACGGAGGCGTGCATGCAATTATGTGTGTGTGTGTGTGTGTGTGTGTGTGTGTGTGTGTGTAGGCCAGCCGAGTCACTCCTTATACACATTGATTATTAACAGACAAGAGACTGAATCTACATCAGGATCCCTTAGTCTCTCTGATTTGCTGTGTTTGGATAAACAAAGAGACATTATGTTTTTGATTTGTATTACCGGTATCTTTTATCCAACTCTTTTTTTGATTTGTATTACCGGTATCTTTTATCCAGCTCGTTCTTATTCACTTATTTTTCCCTCGGTCTTTGACTTTCTGAAAAATAGACCTGAGTAAGTGGAGTGCAGTATTAGTCATCCAGCTAAATGACCTTCTCAATTTAATGGGACAGAGCATTTGACTTCTGGGTGCAATGACACAGACTGATTGGAGCATAAGAGGATACGGAGGAGTAAGTTAGAGAATTAGGGTTCCCTCCACATACATCATTGTTACCAATGACGACAGCCACAAGTCCGTTAGCCAATCCGAATGCAGCGCTGAGGTGAGTCGTGTCAACCCAGGTAATAGAAAGAGGAAGGGGAAGTAGTGAGTCATTCATAAATTGACCTCTGGGGTCAAAACCTGCATCATAGGTGATAGATCAACCTCATAGAGTGTAACAGCACGTCAATGGACCAGATGACACACTCCTATAAGCCGTGTGTGTGTGTGTGTGTGTGTGTGTGTGTGTGTGTGTGTGTGTGTGTGTGTGTGTGTGTGTGTGTGTGTGTGTGTGTGTGTGTGTGTGTGTGTGTGTGTGTGTGTGTTTGTGTGTGTGTGTGTGATGACGTGGATTGTTGAGACATAACAACGAAGATAACACCCTTGATAACCAAAGGTCAACAACCACTAGACCCCTAATAAAGTAATTTATCATCATTATCAGTGGGCCATAAAGACAAAGCTGTCATCAGTGTAGTGACTCGGTCCTTTGTGACTCAAACTCCCAATGAGACCACAGTCATGAGCTCTGCATGTTAAAAGGGCTGAACTCTGTTTTTCTCACCTCAGTTTTCCCTCATTATGAAAAACGCGATTTGCGTCTTCGGGGTGTGGTTTGATGTGGGTGTGTTACAGTGCCTTCAGAAAGTATTCATACCCATTGACTTATTCCACATTTTGTTGTGTTACAGCCGGGATTTAAAAAAAGAGTAAATAAAAAACACATCTAACCCAACTACACACAATACCCCATAATGATAAAATGAAAACATGTTTGTAGAAATGTTTGAAAATGTATTGAAAATTATTCACACCCCATGAGTCAATACTTTGTAGAAGCACGTTTGGCAGCAATTACAACTTTGAGTCTTTCTAGGTAAGTCTCTAAGAACTTTGCACACCTGGACTGTACAATATTTGCACATTATTACTTAAAAAATTCTTCAAGCTCTGCCAAGTTGATTGTTGATCATTGCTAGACAGCAGTTTTCAAGTCTTGCCATTTATTTTCAAGACGATTTAAGTCAAAACTCAACATCAACAAAAAACTAGTCCACTCAGGAACATTCAATGTTGTCTTGGTAAGCAACTCCAGTGTATATTTGTCCTTGTGTTTTAGGTTATTGACCTGCTGAAAGGTGAATTTGTCTCCCAGTGTCTGGTGGAAAGCAGACTGAACCAGGTTTTCCTCTAGGATTTTGCCTGCTTACTCTATTCCGTTTCTTTTTATCCTAAATAAAATTACTCCCTAGTTCTTGGCGATGACAAGCATACCCATAACATGATGCAGCCACCACCATGCTTGAAAACATGAAGAGTGGTACTCAGCGATGTGTTGTGTTGAATTTGCCGCAAATATAACGCTTTGTATTCAGGACATGAAGTTTATTTATTTTCCACATTTGTTGCACTTCTGCTTTATTGAAAACAGGATGGATGTTTTGGAGTATTTTTATTCTGTTCATGCTGTCATTTAGGTTAGTATTGTGGAGTAACTACAATGTTGTTGATCCATCCTCAGTTTTCTCATATCACATCCATTAAACTGTAACTTTTTCAAGAATGTGAGGATGTTTGAGTTGGGGGGAAAAACAAGCCGTTTATAAAGAATACATTTTGTTCTTTCATCAACATTGGTGATAATGTATTGTAGCAATGTCTCATTCATTGTCTCATGTCAATCAAAGAAGTCCTGAAGCGCTGCATGCTAATGTCTATTGTCTATAAAGATATGGGCTGTCTGTAGGTTGATTCTTCTGCTACTATTGCATAGTGTGCTCTGGTCATTTGGGTGATGCCAGGCAGCTGTCCCGTGTAAGTGGGCATGTGGGCATGATTGAGGTACAAACCCAGCCCTCAAATATCCAAGGATTTGGCGACATCATTAATATCCATACATCTGGGAAATCTCAGTTTTGGAGGAAACTGACCAAAGTTATTCTACTTCGAGGTTTTCGTCAATTTTCGGACTAGAATCAATGTTTATGATCGATGCCACATTGGCCTTTTTCAACCATAGAAGTAATTTTTTTGGTTTAGCTCCTCTTTAAAGGAGGGAGCTTGAATACAGAAAAGCACTGGGGTATGCTGGTACATGTAGTCTTTCTGTGATATATGGGATATGTACATTACACCATAGTGCCCTCAAAGCTCATCACTAAGCTAAGGACCCTGGGACTAAACACCTCCCTCTGCAACTGGATCCTGGACTTCCTGACAGGCCGCCCCCAGGTGATACGGGTAGGTAACAACACATCTGTCACACTGATCCTCAACACAGGGGCCCCTCAGGGGTGCGTACTCAGTCCCCTCCTGTACTCCCTGTTCACCCATGACTGCATGGCCAAGCGCGACTCCAACACCATCATTAAGTTTGCCGACGACACAACAGTGGTAGGCCTGATCACAGACAACGATGAGACAGCCTATAGGGAGGAGGTCAGAGACCTGGCAGTGTGGTGCCAGGATAACAACCTCTCCCTCAACGGGATCAAGACAAAGAAGGTAATTGTGGACTACAGAAAAGGAGGACTGAGCACGCCCCCATTCTTATCGACGGGGCTGTAGTGGAGCAGGTTGAGAGTTTTAAGTTCCTTGCTGTCCAACTATCATAGTCCAAACACACCAAGACAGTCGTGAGGAGGGCATGACAACACCTATTCCCCCTCAGGAGACTGAAAAGATTTGGTATGGGTCCTCAGATCCTGAAGAATTCTACAGCTGCACCGTCAGGAGCATCCTGACTGGTTGCATCACCACCTGTTATGTCAACTGCTCGGCCTCCGACCGCAAGGCACTACAGAGTGTTGTGCGTATGGCCCAGTACATCACTGGGGCCAAGCTTCCTACCATCCAGGACCTCTATACCAGGCGGTGTCAGAGGAAGGCCCAAAAAATGGTCAAAGACTCCAGTCAACCTACAGTAGTCATAGACTGTTCTCTCTGCTACCGCACGGCAAGCGGTTACGGAGCACCATGTCTAGGTCCAAAAGGCTTCTTAACAGCTTTTACCCCCAAGCCATAAGACTCCTGAACAGCTAATCAAATGGCTACCGGGACGATTTGCATTGTACCCCCCGTTTTACGCTGCTGCTACTCTCTGTTTAATATCCATGCAAAGTCACTTTACCTCTACGTACATATACATATTACCTCAATTACCTCGACTAACCGGTACCCCCTGTACAGTATATAGCCTCACTACTGTTATTTTATTGTTGCTCCTTAATTATTAGTTCTTTTTCTATTTTCTTATTTCTTTTTTTTTATTTTTTACTTTAGTTTATTTTAGTAAATACCTTCTTAACACTTGTTTTCTTAAAACTGCATTGTTGGTTAAGGGCTTGTAAGTAAGCATTTCACTGTAAGGTCTACACCTGTTGTGTTCGGGTGTATGTGACAAATACAATTTGATTTGATTTGATTGCAACATGCTGCAGGCCAGTAGTTTCCAATATTTTTAGGTTACTGAATTATTCACTGCCCAGAGTACCCCTCATACTCATTTTACCAGTATGCCTATGGTCTCTTGCGTCTTCTCAAGTACCCCCTGTGGATAGGCCAAGTACCCCCAGGGGTCCTAGTAACCGTTGGGAACACTACTGTAGGCTATGTCTGAAGAAACACTTACCACCCTTCACTAATGTTGTAATGATACTTCTTATTTCCTGATATCTATAAATCTATCAGTGCATTAAGAGACATTTGAATCATATACGACTGATTTCATTGCTGATGGATAGTTTTTCCCCACTGTTGTTTGAGTGTTATTTTTACTTATTCTCTGAATTTCTCCTTTAAAGTCAGTCCACAGAAGTGAGGGTTTCCAGTGCAATGGAATCTTCTTGTCTCTGTTTTATTTTCTCAGACACTTAAATCAAAGCATCTCTGAATCGGTCTATCCTGCATCCCGATACAGGAACTGAAAGTCCCAGCCGCCAATAGGGAGGCTCAGTTCTACTGCCGAGCATCTGGTAAGAGTTCATCCTGGCGAGTGAACATGAAACTGGCAGGCAGAAGCCTGTTTCCCCCACTGTTCCTGAGGAGTGTACATGTCCACGGAAATACGATGAACTGCTTAGAAGCATTTAAGTAGCAGACTCTAATAATCATCATATATGGTCAGTTCTGAATAGGGAACCTCACAATAGATTCACAGTAGGTGACCCCATTACTGACATCACAATAAAGTACCCTCATTATTGTCTTTGTGTCAGCACAATAGACTTTCCTCACTGTCCATGTGACAACAAATGAGGCCATCTAATCACCGTCTTTGCGACCTCAAAATGAGGCATTATCATTATTGTCTTTGTGACATCACAATGAGGTATTATCATTACTGTCTTTGTGACATCACAATAAGGTATGCCCTCTTACTCCGGTCTTTGTGACATCACAATAGGTTACACATATCTCTCTGTAAAATCATAATCCACATAGAATACTGTCTTTAAAAAATCTAATCAAATTGTATTTGTCACATGCGCCATATACAACAGTTGTAGACCTTACCATGAAATGCTTACTTACAAGCCCTTAACCAACAGTGCAGTTCTAGAAATAGAGCTAATAAAATATTTACAAAAAAATGTAATCGATCAAAAAGTAACACAATAGATGTACATAACAATAACGACACTATGGCTTATGGCTTGGGGTAGAAGTTGTTAAGGAGTCTTTTGGTTCTAGACTTGGCGCTCTGGTATCACTAGCCGTGTGGTAGCAGAGAGAACACTATGACTTGGGTGACTGGAGTCTTTGACAATTTTTTGGGGCCTTCCTCTGACACTGCCTAGTATAGAGGTCCTAGATGTCAGGAAGCTTGGCCCCAGTAATGTACTGGGCCGTACGCACTACCCTCTGTAGCATCTTATAGTCAGATGCCAAGGAGTTGCCATACCAGGCGGTAATGCAACCAGTCAGGATGCTCTCGATGGTGCAGCTGTAGAACTTTTTGAGGATCTGGGGACCCATGCCAAATCTTTTCAGTCTCCTGAGGGGAAAAATGTGTTATCATGCCCTCTTCACAACTGTCTTGGTGTGTTTGGACCATGATAGTTTGTTGGTGATGTGGACACCAAGGAACATGAAACTCTCGACCCACTCCACTTCAGTCCCGTCGATGTTAATGGGGGCCTGTTCGGCCCTCCTTTTCCTATAGTCCACGATCAGCTCCTTTGTCTTGATCACATTGAGAGGGAGGTTGTTGACCTGGCACCACACTGCCAGGTCTCTGACCTCCTCCCTACAGGCTGTCTCATCGTTGTCGTGTCGTCAGAAAACTTAACGATGGTGTTGGAGTCGTCCTTGGCCACGCAGTCATGGGTGAACAGGGAGTACAGGAGGGAACTAAGCACGCACCCCTGAGGGGCCCCAGTGTTGAGGATCAGCGTGGAAGATGTGTTGTTGCCTACCCTTACCACCTGGTTGGCAGCCTGTCAGGAAGTCCAGGATCCAGTTGCAGAGGGAGGTGTTTAGTCCAAGGGTCCTTAGCTTAGTGATGAGCTTCGTGGGCACTATGGTGTTGAACACTGAGCTGTATTCAATGAACAGTATTCTCACATAGGTGTTCCTTTTGTACAGCTGGGAAAGGGCAGTGTGGAGTGCGATTGAGATTGCGTCATCTGTGGATCTGTTGGTGCAGTATGCGAGTTGGAGTGGGTCTAGGGTTTCTGGCATGATGGTGTTGATTTGAGCCATGACCAGCCTTTCAAAGCACTTCATGGCTACCAACATGAGTGCTACGGGGCGGTAATAATTTAGGCAGGTTACCTTCGCTTTCTTGGGGACAGGGACTATGGTGGTCTGTTTGAAACATGTAGGTATTACAGACTCGGCCAGGAAGAGGTTGAAAATGTCAGTGAAGACACTTGCCAGTCGGTCCACGCATGCTTTGAGTACACATCCTGGTAATCCGTCTGGCCCTGCAGCTTTGGGAATGTTGGCCTGTTTAAAGGTCTTGCTCACATCGGCTAAGGAGAGCATGATCACACAGTCGAACAGCTGGTGCTCTCATGCATGCTTCAGTGTTGCTTGCCTCAAAGTGAGTATAAATGGCATTTAGCTCGTCTGGTAAGCTCGTGTCATTGGGCAGCTCGTGGCTGGGTTTCCCTTTGTAGTCCGTAATAGTTTTCAAGCCCTGCCACATCCGACGAGCGTCAGAGCCAGTGTAGTAGGGTTCAATCTTAGTCCTGTATTGACGCTTTGCCTGTTTGATGGTTGGTCTTCACTATGACGTCACAACAGGCTACTTGGATTGATCACAGTAGAATGCTCACACCATCTTCACTGTGACATCACAATAGGGCAAACCATTACCTCATTATTGCGGCATCACAAAATGGATGGCTACCTTGATTAGTAACGTTATCACAGTACTATGTAAGCCACACACAGTGTTAATCTAGCTAGGTCAGTCCTGTGTTGGGCAACATTAGAAACACATCCGGCTATTTTTCTAAAAGTGTTTACCAGGACCCAGAGAAGGAATTGAACTGGTTCACTCAGCAGGGAGGACTGGGTGACCTAACAGAGTGATGATCATCCTCATTGGGGTGTGTGTTACAGTACAATGGCAGTAAATCCCCCTGCAGTAACCACAGTAGACCTCTGAGCACATGCTTATAAAGCAGCTTTCCCCAGACAACAGGGTAATGTCCTTATCATGGCCAGCACTATATTTAGCTACCACTTTCTCCCTCTTAGCAGGGGATAACATGGTCCTGGTTCCCTTCCACCCCCGCTGGTTATCATCCACACTAATGCCCCAAAGGGACCACACTCACACACACACACACACACACACACACACACACACACACACACACACACACACACACACACACACACACACACACACACACACACACACACACACACACACACACACACACACACACAGAGAGAAAGAGACCCATCTCAAGCAACAGGTGTGAGAAATTCCCTTTGTCCTTTCCTCTGAGAAATGACAGAAAGACAGAAAGAAAAGGGGACAGTGAGACATATGACAGAAAGGATAGAGAAGGACACAGAACAAGAGTGGAGAGAGAGAGGGAGGAAGAGGGCCAGTTGGTCACCAGGGAGAGTGAAATCTGGAGTCCTGGTTACATTAGTATGACGCAGGCCTGGAGCAAATCCACTCATTCCTCTCCTTTACTCTGCTCCTCAGCTCCTAGCTAAGCTCACTGTGAGGACAGGGCTTTGCCAGGAGCGCCACAATCTAAAGTACATATCACCCGCACCTGGCGGGTAGACAAACACCTGGCCCATGTCCGGCAAACACACACAGTAACTGCTGGTGACGGTGGGTGACGCTTGGTGACGTCTGACTGTGACGTCTGTAAAAGGAAATCCTACAGGATCAGCTTGGTATGATCAAATCAAATCAAATTGAATTGGTCACATACACATGGTTAGCAGATGTTAATGCGAGTGTAGTGAAATGCTTGTGCTTCTAGTTCCGACCATGCAGTAATATCTAACAAGTAATCTAACAATTTCACAACAACTACCTTATACACACAAGTGTAAAGGAATTAATAAGAATATGTACATATAAATATATGGATGAGCGATGGCCGAACGGCATAGGCAAGATGCAGTAGATGGTATAGAGTACAGTATATACATATGAGATGAGTAATGTAGGGTATGTAAACATTATATAAAGTGGCATAGTTTAAACTGACTAGTGATACATTTATTACATCCAATTTTTAATCATTAAAGTGGCTAGAGATTTGAGTTAGTGTGTTGGCAGCAGCCACTCAATGTTAGTGATGGCTGTTTAACAGTCTGATGGCCTTGAGATAGAAGCTGTTTTTCAGTCTCTCGGTCCCAGCTTTGATGCACCTGTGTTGACCTCGCCTTCTGGATGATAGCGGGGTGACCAGGCAGTGGCTCGGGTGGTTGTTATCCTTGATTATCTTTTTGGCCTTCCTATGACATTGGGTGGTGTAGGTGTCCTGGAAGGCAGGTAGTTTGCCCCCGGTGATGCGTTGTGCAGACCTCACTACCCTCTGGAGAGCCTTGCGGTTGTGGGAGAAGCAGTTGCCATACCAGGCGGTGATACAGACCAACAGGATGCTCTCGATTGTGCATCTGTAAAAGTTTGTGAGTGTTTTTGGTGACAAGCCAAATTTCTTCAGCCTCCTGAGGTTGAAGAGGCGCTGTTGCAGTTTCCCCTTTGGAAACTGTGCCCAAAGCTGGGCATGTGGAACAATGTGACTACAGATAGATTGTATAGTATAGTGTTGGCTCCAGGCTACACTGCATTAATACCTTAAAGGAAGCTCAGCATCATCTTAGCTCACCCTTCTCCTGGCTCCCCTCCCTTTTGCCCTCCTCTCCTCCACCTCTGGCTTTCTGCCTTGGAGGAAAGCCTTCTCTCCAGGGTCAGACCACATCCAAGTGGCCTCTCTCCTTCTCTCCTCTCCATCCTGCTCACAGCCAAAGCAAAAATATGCCTCTCTTTGAGTCTCTGTTTGAATAAAGAGAGGAACCACCATCATCCTGTGATCCGTTCATTAGTTAGGATGAGAATCCCATCGTTTCATAAGTGACTGTGTGTCCACTATCTCACACTCAGTTGCAGGGCATCCATGCAGTGTACATGGGGTGGTGGGGAGGCAGATGGTGTAGAGGGGGGTATTGCTGAGGGTGGTACTGTTGATGGGGGTACTGTTGAGCATGAGTCACGCTTCTCATGACTCATGCTCTTAAAGAAAAAATTCACTCCATAATTATATTTGGGGCCTGGCTTTTTCTTGTGACCTCTTCGTTGATAATACATTTGTCTCATTTGAAACTGAGAGTTGACCCAATACCCACTTTTTGGGGTATCTCCAAACTCACAGCTTTGCAAAAAAACATTTCCCTTCATTTCTGCTCCTGCCTGCAAAGTGTCCAGTTGAGAGGTGCTTAGACCTTAACCCCTATCTGAAGGGCACAATCTCCAGGTCATATGACATGATAAAGAACATTAACCCAGCTTTCTGGGCAAATACCAAATCTGCATGGGAACAAGACATAGGTGGCAAGCTACCCGATGACATTATGGCAACGTAGTACAGAGCTTATCGATACCTCATCATTTTGCATGCGGCACGTGTTAATTCAGTTCAATGTCTTACACCATCTCCATTACTCAAATGACAGACTAGCAAAAATATATCCAAATGTCGACCCAAAGTGTTTGAGATGCCATCAGAGACCAGCAACTGTGGGGCATTTGTTTTGGTCATGCCATTATCTGAGGGTTTTTGAGATCCGATATTTGAGGCATATTCACATCTATGTAACAAAACTGTTGACCCAATCCGTTCACTGCTATTTTTGGCAAACCACCTTTGCATTGTACTGCTACCACCCACCAGGCGAATGCAGTAGCATTTGCTTCACGTCTAGCTAGCCATCTTATCCTCTTTAATTGGAAGACCTCGGCAAGACCTCCTTCTCTTACACAGTAGGTTAAGGAGGTGATTTCATCTCTGCCACTTGAAATGGATAGATACACTATGCGGGGGTCCCAAGAAAAGTTTGGCCTGACATGGTCCCCTTTCATTGAACATGTAGAGAGCCTATCTCTCACATTTCAGAGTAGGCAGTCATGTCCTGTGTAAGTGGATGCGATGTGTTAATAGAAATCCACTGGAATTATCATACCCGTTTTATTATCTTGGTTATTTTTTACATTCTGTCATCCTAGCACTGTTGCCTTGATGTTTTCTCCAGCCACTGTATGGACCAGATTCTCCTGGTCCTGGGGTCCCGGGGGGTGCAAGTTTTGTACTTGCCGTAGCACGGGTACACTTGATTCAATTTACCAACTCATTACCAAACTTCTGACTGGAGTCGAGTGCGTTGGATGCGGAGGCGGGGATGTGTGTCCCCTCAGGTCCCCGGGGCCAGGACTGGGGGACACTGTCATGGGCCAGATGGTATTTGAGCTGCTAGTGGAGAATTGCTTTTGTTTTTTTCAGTATACGCAGTTATGTAATATGTCAGTGGCTACAGTGTGCAAATCGGATTCCATTGTTATTGTGACACCAATTTATTTTATTCAATGTATTTTTTTTAATCTTTTGTGAATCTTATTTATTTGTACAATAAAAATATATGGTTTATTATTTATTTTGTTTTTGTTTTGTTTCTATCATTGTTCTTGTGCAGTTCCTTTGTATGATGCTTTGGTGTTTGGAAGGGATGTGTAACACACGTCGTAGAGAGGAGACCAAGGTGCAGCGTGGTGAGTGCTCATGATTAATTTTATTATAACGCAGAACACTAAACAAAATAACAAACAAAGGAAAATGAACGTCACGTTCTGCAGGCTTTCACTGAGCTGTACAAAAACAAGATCTCACAACAGAAGGTGGGGGAAAAAAGGGCTGCCTAAGTATGATTCCCAATCAGAGACAACGATAGACAGCTGCCTCTGATTAGGAACCATACTCGGCCAAACACAAAGAAATAGAAAACATAGAATAGAACATAGAAATACAAAATCTAGAATGCCCACCCAAATCACACCCTGAACTAACCAAAATAGAGACATAAAAGGGCTCTCTCAGGTCAGGGCGTGACAGGATGGGCTGGGTGGATAAAGGAATGGGGATGTTGTATTGACGTCAATGTCTCTATGTTTTCACATTTGAAAACGTACAAATAAAAAAAACAATATTTGCATCTTTTTTTCATTAGTCCACTGTTAATACAGACCCAAAATGTTTTGGATGTCAGCAGTCAAGTTTACAAGATATCAAGCAGTGTCACTTGCCACATCATCATGATGATGCAAAATGCCTGATATGATGCACAATGTATCATCATGAGGATGTGGCAAATGACACTTTGCTTCTTGAAAATGCTATATCTTGAAAACTTGACTCCTGAAATGAAAGAAAAATGGGATTGTATAAGTGGACTAATGAAAGAATATCAAAAATAGAGTTTTTGAGTGGATTTTCCTTTCAGAGCATGAGTCATGAGAAAGTGCAGTTATTTATGAGTATTTATATACTGTATATACAGTTAAAGTCGTAAGTTTACATACACTTAGGTTGGAGTCATTAAAACACATTTTTCAACCACTCCACAAATTTGTTGTTAACAAACTATACTTTTGGCAAGTCGGTTAGGACATCTACTTTGTGCATGACACAAGTAATTTCCCAACAATTGTTTACAGACAGATTATTTCATCTATAATTCAATGCATCACAATTCCAGTGGGTCAGAAGTTTACATACAGTAAGTTGACTGTTCCTTTAAATAGCTTGGAAAATTCCAGAAAATGATGGCTTTAGGAGCTTCTGATAGGCTAATTGATATAATTTGAGTCAATTGGAGGTGTACCTGTGGATGTATGTCAAGGCCTACCTTCAAACTCAGTGTCTCTTTGCTTGACATTATGGGAAAATCAAAAGAAATCAGCCAAGACCTCAGAAAAAAAATTGTAGACCAACAAGTCTGGTTCATCCTTGGGAGCAATTTCCAAACGCCTGAAGGTACCACCTTCATCTGTACAAACAATAGTACGCAAGTATAAACACCATGGGAACACGCAGCCATCATACCCCTCAGGAAGGATACGCGTTCTGTCTCCTAGAGATGAACGTACTTTGGTGCGAAAAGTGCAAATCGATCCCAGAACAACAGCAAAGGACCTTGTGAAGATGCTGGAGGAAACAGGTACAAAAGTATCTATATCCACAGTAAACGAGTCCTATATCGACATAACCTGAAAGGCCGCCCAGAAAGGAAGAAGCCACTGCTCCAAAACCGCCATAAAAAAAAGCCAGACTACAGTTTGCAACTGCACATGGGGACAAAGATTGTACTTTTTGGAGAAATGTCCTCTGGTCTGCTGAAACAAAAATAGAACTGTTTGGCCATAATGACCATATTATGTTTGGAGGAAAAAGGGGGAGGCTTGCAAGCCGAAGAAAACCATCCCAACCATGAAGCACGAGGGTGGCAGCATCATGTTGTGGGGGTGCTTTGCTGCAGGAGAGACTGGTGCACTTCACAAAATAGATGGCACCATGAGGAAGGAAAATTATGTGGATATACTTATTAAAGCAACATCTCAAGACATCAGTCAGGAAGTTAAAGCTTGGTCGCAAACGGGTCTTCAAATGGACAATGACCCCAAGCATACTTCCAAAGTTGTGGCAAAATGGCTTAAGGACAACAAAGTCAAGGTATTGGAGTGGCCATCACAAAGCCCTGACCTCAATCCCATAGAAAATTTGTGGGCAGAACTGAAAAAGCGTGTGTGAGAAAGGAGGCCTACAAACCTGACTCAGTTACACCAGTTCTGTCAGGAGGAATGGGCCAAATTTCACCCAACTTATTGTGGGAAGCTTGTGGAAGGTTACCCGAAACATTTGACCCAAGTTAACCAATTTAAAGGCAATGCTACCAAATACTAATTGAGTGTATGTAATCTTCTGACCCACTGGGAATGTGATGAAAGAAATAAAAGCTAAAATAAATCATTCTCTACTATTATTCTGACTTTTCACATTCTTAAAATAAAGTGCCGATCCTAACTGACCTAAAACAGGGACATTTTACTATGATTAAATGTCAGGAATTGTGAAAAACTGAGTTTAAATGTATTTGACTAAGGTGTATGTAAACTTCCAACTTCAACTGTATTCTCTACTTTATACTTTTGGAAAAACTGAAAAGATAATGAATTCATAATTGACTACAGGAGTGCATAACTGTTTTTTCTTCCTTCTTAATGATAAAGTAATTAATCTTAGACAAATGTGTTCACACATTCTTTTCAAATTTTTGGCCAATCCCATACTGGTTGGCAATCAAAATAGACATTTACACAACAATAAGACATTGAGAGAAACTCAAAAAAGACATTATCTTTCTTAGTTAGAGAATAATGTTTTGAAACAAAAAAGAAAGAAAACAAAAGAAATTGCATGAGCAATGCCATGGACACAAGTGAGTCTGCATTTGAAAGTTTCCCACTGGGCAAAAACTGGTTGAATCAATGTTGTTTCCACATCATTTCAACCAAAACAATCTATGTGATGATGTTGAATCAATGTGAAAAACTGATTGCATTAGCAAAAAGTCATCAACATGAGGGCATTTCGTCTCTTTTCACCCAACTTTTAACCTAAATCCAATGACATGATGAAATGTTTTGTTGATTTCACGATGAATTGACGTTAGTTGACAACCCAACCAAATGTAAATCAAAACTAGACATTGAACTGACGTCTGTGCCCAGTGGGTTGTGCGTATGAGTCACCATTGAAATAACATTCTCTCACCCACATGTGCAAACAAACACACACACATAGACACATACACACACGCACTTGCATTAATACTCTTTACAACCTCTTGGAACGTGGCAATCAACAAGACTATGGCATGAGCCGAACAACATGTACAAAAATAGAGAGATTGATAGAAAAATATGAGATCTGAGAACAGGTTTAATAGAAGGATGTGAGATGTCTGCATTGATCGGGTTAGATTTACTCAAAGTTTGCACCTGGTATCTTTATAAGGGAACAAAAAACAGCCATTATTGATTCATTAACTTAGTTATTATCCTTCTCTTAACCTTTACCTTTTGTTCATTCTTTTAGGTTTTATTACTTAAAAATAACAGGCGCACACTTTGCGCATCCCACATGGAAATTCCTCACAAAAAAAACATCAGAAATGTAACAAAGAATACATCAAAGAAGGACAATTTCCACCTTTTGAACCCAAACATATACTGCCCATACACACACACACACTGAAATATCAGAAATACAACACTTTCAGACCCCTCTCTCTACTGGTAAAAACACTCTCTAACAGTATGAGTCAGGCCTGTAAACTACTGCACACTTGTAGTGTGCAAGAGTTTACAGGCCTGTCACCAGACACTACACGTTTGCAGGAGTTTAAAGGCTTGACTCATACTCTAATCCTCTCTCCTTGTAACCTCCTCACTCACTCAGGACCCTCTCTCACTTTCTCCTTCCTTTCTCTCTCACACTATAACTCATCTCCCTCTCTCGTCACCCAATTATAATTTTGGGAGATATGAGACACAAACCTCTACTTCAATAACAGTTCACATTGTGTCCCTCTCTGGTCTAAAATACATTAATTTACACAAGTAACACACCATCATCATCCTGAAAAAGGCTCATGGTCCTTTGTCTAAAATGAACAAGTCTGGGTTTATTCACAAAATATTCACAAAAACCTGTTTCTTTCTTTTAGACATGTAGGCACTTAAAGCAAAAATATTCACATCAACATATTGCATTTTTTTTGTTGCTTTTTCTTCTTCTCCTTGATCAGCCAAAACGAGGGTCTCTAAAAGATAGATCTTTGGTTTGTAAACAATGTCCAGTTCTTCTTTTGCATTGTCTGGGGTAAGCCTTACTTCTTATTTTCACTGGTCAGAAAAAGGTAAACGCAAGGTCTTCGTAGCCAATCAGGACGTGTCCACATCTTCCTGAATTCTCTCACTTTCCTACACAATACACTCAGTGTTTGCCTATGTACTGTACAAGTCTTATGTATGTATGGTGTGTGAGAGTGTGTCTGTGTTTTTATGTATGAGTGTTAGGGAGTATACTGTAGGTGGGTGTATATTTAAGAGTGAATCTCAAATTCAAGCCATTGCTTGCAAAAATATAACCACTAACACATTGGTTACGTACATCATTTCACTGCATCATCAACACTGGTAGTATTCAGCCCTAAGCCGAATGTTCCTATCTCTGTCACTCTGTGGTGGTGCTTGGTTGTCCAGCAAGGTGTTTAGCCTGGTCTCCTAGGACTGGCTAGTCGCCATGGACAAACTGGCATCCTGGGTTCAACCTCAGCCTCATCTTAGTTCAGCCTTCTCCTGGCTCCCCTCCCTTTTGCCATCCTCTCCTCCACCTCTGGCTTTCTGCCTTGGAGGAAAGCCTTCTCTCCAGGGTCAGACCACATCCAAGTGGCCTCTCTTCTTCTCTCCTCTCCATCCTGCTCACAGCCAAAGCAAAAATATGCCTCTCTTTGGGTCTCTGTTTGAATAAAGAGAGGAACCACCATCATCCTGTGATCCGTTCATTAGTTAGGATGAGAATTCCATAGTTTCATAAGTGACTGTGTGTCCACTATCTCACATTCAGTTGCAGGGCATCCATGCAGTGTACATGGGGTGGTGGGGAGGCGGTTGGTGTGGATGGGGGTATTGCTGAGGGGGGTACTGTTGATGGGGGTACTGTTGATGGGGGTACTGTTGATGGGGGTACTGCGGAGGGGGGTAGTGAGGGTAAACAGGCTGCACCTGGGCCACGTAGTAGTTGCTGAAGTTGCTGTCGGACACATAAGGGGCAGGCTGGTAGTAGCAGGTGACGTTGGCCGTGTTAGGGATGACGTTCTGCTCTGCAAGGACCCGAAGGGCCAGGGAGGAGATGAGGCCCAGTGTCTGTCTCCTCTCGTGGCCCATCAGGCACACTGTGCTCTCCTGCACTACCCCATGCAGAGTGGCCAGATAGTCGTATTTCCTGTCTTCGAGACCCACAAAGTGGTTCTGGAGGTAGGATTCCAGCTTCCTCCTCTGCTCGCCCAGCTCTGGGAAGTCTATGAAGAACCTGGAGCACATGTAGCGTTGCAGAATTTTCATTTCGGTTCCGGAAGCGGCGCAGAAACCCCGGACCAACAGATGGCAGTATTTCAGAAGACCACCACCACGAATCTCCTCAGGGTTCCTCGTGCAGATGAGGCGTTTGCGTAGATGGTCGAGGGCCGCGGGGAAATCCCCGTAGACACTTTCTCCCAGGATGGTGGGGTGGAAGGTGTCAGCCATGGGGTGCTCGGAGCACTCGTAGAAGAGGAGAAGGGAGTCCAGGCGAATCTGGAAGGAGTCCACACTGAACTCAAACTGGCGACGCAGAGAGTCCACAAACTTGAGCTCCACATTCTTGCCTTTGTTGTTGGAGAGGGAGATGAGGCTCCAGCGGTCTGAGTCATTACATACTTTCACCATCTTCTGCACATAGGCCTCCTGAAAACACAACAACACAGACATAAAAAAACATGTCTTAGTCACACATCTGACATCTCTCTATCTACATGTTTTGTCTATGGTAATAGGTCATTAATAAATTAATGATTAGATACAGATGTAGGATATTCATTTGAGCCAGTTTACTAGCAAGAGGAAATTTGAATTATTATGTGGATTATAATTAATGGATATTATTGTAGGGGTTGATACATTTTTTGTAAGGGAAAAACAAGTGGAAATGTCAAACTTCAGAAGACTTTTTAAACTACAATTAGACTACACATTTAAAATATCCCACATTGCAGGAAAGTTCTCCTGCAACATGGCGATCAAATTAAGATCCTACACCTGTACATTAAATACATAAATGAAATGTTTAATTATATAGAATTATCAGCAAATATATCAGAATTTAACCAAACATGTTAATAGATTAAAGTGTTTATTATGTCTCATGGTGCATTTCTGCCTTTATTCTCAGTACATGTATCATCCTCTGTATGTAGGCCTGGCAATGTGTCTGGTGACGGGGAGTAATAATACAGTATATTAACAAATAAAGTATGTCAGGGGTTCATTTGAGTGTGGTAGATGATTTTCTGGTGTCATTTTCACTTTCTGTTCAATATTCAATTAATCTACAGTACCAGTCAAAAGTTTGGACACCCCTACTCAATCAAGGGTCTTTCTTTATTTTTACTGTTTTCTACATTGTAAAATAATAGTAAAGACATCAAAACTATGAAATAACCCCAAAAAAGTGTTAAACAAATAAAAATATATTTTAGATTTTAGATTCTTCAAAGTAGATTCTTCAAAGTATGATGAGAGCTTTGCACACACTTGGCATTCCCTCAACCAGCTTCACCTGGAATGCTTTTCCAACAGTCTTGAAGCAGTTCCCACATATGCTGAGCACTTGTTGGCTGCTTTTAATTCACTCTGCGGTTCAACTCATCCCAAACCATCTCAATTGGGTTGAGTTCGGGTGATTGTGGAGGCCAGGTCATCTGATGCAGCACTCCATCACTCTCCTTCTTGGTCAAATAGCCATTACACAGCCTGGAGGTGTGGCGTGTCATTGTCCTGTTGAAAAAAAATGATATTCCCACTAAGCACAAACCAGATGGGATGGCGTATCGCTGCAGAATGCTGTGGTAGCCATGCTGGTTAAGTGTGACTTGAATTCAAAATAAATCACAGACAGTGTGGCCAGCAAAGCACCCCCACACTATTACACCTCCTCCTCCATGCTTGGGAGCCACACACGCAGAGATCATCCGTTCACCTACTCTGCATCTCACAAAGACACGGCGGTTGCAACCAAAAATCTCAAATTTTGACTCATCAGACCAAAGGACAGATTTCCACCGTTCTAATGTCCATTGCCCGTGTTTCTTGGCCCAAGCCAAGGCTCTTCTTATTATTGGTGTCCTTTAGTAGTGGTTTCTTTGCAGCAATTCGACCATGAAGGCCTGATTCATGCAGTCTCCTCTGAACAATTGATGTTGAGATGTATCTTTTACTTATTTATTTTGGCTGCAATTTCTGAGACTGGTAACTCTAATGAGCTTATCCTCTGCAGCAGAGGTAACTCTGGGTCTTCCTTTCCTGTGGCGGTCCTCATGAGAGCCAGTTTCATCATAGCGCTTGATGGTTTTTGCAACTGCACTTGAAGAAACTTTAAAAGTTCTTGAAATTTTCCAGATTGACTGACCTTCATGTCCTAAAGTAATGATGCAATGTCGTTTCTCTTTGCTTATTTGAGCTGTTCTTGCCATAATATGGACTTGGTCTTTTACCAAATAGGGCTATATTCTGTTTACCACCCCTATCTTGTCACAACACAACTGACTGGCTCAAATGCATTAAGAAGGAAAGAAATTCCAAAAATGAACTTTTAACAAGGCACACCTGTTAATTTAAATGCATTCCAGGTGACTACCTCATGAAGCTGGTTGATAGAATGCCAAGAGTGCGCAAAGCTGTCATCATGACAAAGGGTGGCTGTTGTGAAGAATCTCAAATATAAAATATATTTTGATTTGTTAAATACTTTTTAGGTTACTACATAATTCCATGCGAGTTATTTCATAGTGTTGATGTCTTCACTATTACTCTACAATGTAGAAAATGGTAAAAAATAAAGAAAAATAACACACATGGAATTATGAGTAGGTGTGTCCAAACTTTTGACTGGTACTGTATATGTTTTGCATTGAAGGGAGGGTAATCCTCTCCCCCCAGCGCTGGATCATGCGTAAGTATTATCCATGTAACTGAGAAGCGACCTTTAATGCAGGATCCCCTTCCGATTGGATTAGTGTGAATCCTCTTTGTAGTGGAAACCACTGTTTCTACTATCTGCAGCCCTATCACCATGTAGCTTAGAATGCAGGGAAGAATTCTGAATGCACCATTTTGCAAATAAATTCATGTTGATACTGTGCGGATTGGCATAACTGTAATTTATTGGCTGCTGTAGGGTGCATAATGTATTGCAGTAAGCACTTTGAAATGGAATGAAGATATGAAAGTAACGTGTAATCGTAATGCATAACTTTCACTGGTTGCATTAGAATCCAAGTCTTGATACGACGCTTGCAATGAATATAGAAACATTTGCGCACCTAAATTGGTGCGTAATAAACTACATAAACCTGCATTATGAATGTCAAATGATAATGTCAAATGAAAATGAAAGTTATGTTACCTTTAAGGTCACTGGCGTTATCTTGTCCTTGTTCACTCCCTCGGGTAAGAAGTCTAGCAGAGCGTCCAGAACTATATCCTTCACCGTCTGGAACTCCATCTCGCCTTTCAGTTCAGCACAGAATATCAAGTCCAGATCCTTCCATCCTAACCCGCTGTCCTCATGTAGAACATGGCTGGCCGCGGAACCGTTCAGACGGACCTCTCGGACATGTATCCGTTTCTCCTCCATGCGACACCGGACCACTTTGACGATGTCCCGCGGTTTTATCTCCAGGGTGGGGAAGTTCCAGCGGCCGTGGATGGGGATGGACTCAGCCAGGATGACGTCCAGGCGCTGCACTTGTTCCCAATTGAGCACGCTGAGGTTTCTGCTCTCCCCGTCCACCAGACAGCCTTCCACCGGAGTCGATCGACCCGAGTCGACTTTCTCGCCCATATTGGTAAGAGGTAGATATGAAAATGTAAACGCTAAAAGTGTCCTTTCGTCTCCTGCTTCGCTGTGAGATAAGGCGGCCGAGTTGCCGCTGGGGTAGATTGACAGAGTGCTTTGGCCACATTAGCTGGCTGTATTTATCTGTATCACCGACCTTTAGATAACGTATCTTTATCGCCGTCTTTTAGATAACGTTGTTTACCATAACAAGACGAAGCATCTCTCATTTAAACACAGCATACGTGTGGTTTCAGTTCTCTGTTGCTTGTAGCGGAGATGAGGCATATGGTCAGCCAGTTGTCCTGCGTAAAGCTAGCTGTCCATTGTCTTCCCTTTCCCCAAGTTTAGTGGGGATATTATTCAATTGCTGAGCGGGTCTAAAGGACTTGTCCAGCCGTGGAGTTCACACACTATCCTGTATTCGTTACCTCACTGTGCGCTTTCTCTTCCGTCTGTGTCGCCGTCGCTTAAATGTGCGCCTGTCGATGATCATCAATACAGAATAGCGTCTTGCACTTTCTCAATGCGCCTTTTCTGTTCGACTCAACAACATTTTTGCAGCTCAAAAAGTAGATTTTCATTTCACTTTTACGCGCAGAAGGTTTCACGTATCTTGGTATTTCTCCTCTGCTTCTATTTTACGCATCAGATTTACCCACTAAATACGTATTCCTATACACTTTCTTCACCTACCATTCAAGAAAATGGTGTATGGCTTCTACTTGCCTGTTACATTTTGCCAGTTTTTCGCTTGACGGCAGTGCGTCATGCCACAGAGGACTCGCGCTACAGATGAGAGGTTCTGACGAATATGCTTTCCACAGCAAAGGAATGGCGGGGCGGGTTAATTAGAGTGGCAGCTCGTTCCATCAATCGCTGTAATCGGTACATTCCTAGCAACCTGTAGAGCGAATTAAGTTGTCCCATATGCTGATATGCGGTCAGTTTTGCATTTCACCCCCCCATGTTATATTGGCAGAAGGAACCCTGATTACAGATCTGTCACTATAGGCAAAATCGACATGGACACTTGCAGACCAACGCTGGTTTGATAGATGCAACACCTTTTGCAAAGTTTTTTTTATATTTGCTTTTCACAGTCATTTTACACCCCAATGATTCACTACTACAGCCACATACATCATACCCTTCACATGTGTCACAGAGAGTACCGTTAATGATGTGTAGATATTATATCAGATATGTAGATACATGTTATTTATACAAATATTCATGTTAACTATCAGTCACTCATATTCATCTTTTCTTAAATCTAAATTAGGCTATGCTAGATCCTTGCATATATCACTATCTAGGGTTGGCAAGAGCAACACCTCTCTCTCTCTTCCTCATTTACATTTAACATGTATATATATTATAGTAATTTTGCAGACTTTTATCCAGAGCGACTGAAAAGAAGTGCATTCAACTACGGCGCCAGCACATGACATGAACATTGCATGAACAACCTTCTTCAAAAAGTAAGTGTTGGAATCACAGTGCTAAAGTCAATTCAAGGTGTATTAGGTGTGTGTATAGTAACAGTACTCTGAGTAATGGTACAGTATGTAAGCTATATTCCATAGTGTCAGGTTGGGCTCCTTGTCACTCAGAACCCATCAGATAGAGCTTCACTGGCATATCTGCGTTACTGTTGACTACCTCATAAACCAGCTTAATGCAGATTACTCTGTATGTACAGTAGCACACACACATATACAAACACATCCACACACACATACTGTAGGTGTGCGCCCATGTTGACTCCAATTCTTCCCACAGTTGTGTCAAGACGGCTGGACCATTCTTGGTACATACTGTATGGGAAACTGTTGAGTGCTAAAAACCCAGCAGTGTTGCAGTTTTTGACACAAACGGTGCGCCCAGCACCTACTACCATACCCAATTCAAAGGCACTTATATATTTTGGCTTGCCCATTCACTCTCTGTATGGCACACGTACACAATCCATGTCTCAATTGCCTCAAGACTTAAAAATCCTTCTTTAACCTGTCTCCTCCCCTTCATCTACACTGATTGAAGTGGATTTAACAGGTGACATCAATAAGGGATCATAGCTTTCACCTGGATTCACCTGGTCAGTCTTTGTCACGGAAAGAGCAGATGTTTATAATGTTTTGTACACTCATTGTATGCACGCATGCACACACACACACACACACACACACACACACACACACACACACACACACACACACACACACACACACACACACACACACACACACACACACACACACACACACACACACACACACACAGCTCATACTACTGTTTCTAGTAGGCCTGCGTTTTTTCCCATGACTATTAAACCTAACTTGCTCTTTTACAGTGTTACAGTTACAATTACAACTTATTGGCAGAAACAAGGAAGGAATGACCACCCTGCCAAATGACATGTGACCTGGACCTGTGCAGGCTCTGCATTGTAAAACCACTATTTTACTGCCACAGAGGGCACAGCCATTTTGGGTCTATAAACAGTGACCTGAAAAATAAACCTTTGCACAGTCACGCTATGAAACCACCCACTTTTCCCCTGGCCTGTTGAAAAGAGAGGTGTGTGAGAGGAGAGGTGGTGAAAGAGAATACTGATAATACTACACCTCTCTGAAAAAGAGGTCTCAATCCAGAAACAGAATGGAAAATAGTTTGATTAGTAATATTCGGACACACAGTTACACAGTGTTTTTTAGATTAGTTATTTGAGATAGTATCTGGAATATGGCACATGCAGAAAGAGTGGCTGCAATTTCAATCCACCATTTCTGCATGGTTACTTTGTCAGACTTACAAACGGCTCATGTTAGAATTGACCATTGAAATGACTCAAGAAATTCATCACAGTGGCCTACCCTCACCTCCAACCTAACCGTTTTGCCCCAGAATCATAATGGATTTAGGAAGATGGCGGTCAACGTCTGGGAAAAGGGGTGCAACACAGGACTAACATATGTGTCATACTCTGAGACTTAGTCGTAGAGGTAATTGGTTAGGGGTCAGAGTGCAGCTATACGCTTCCGGCTGAGGTTATACATAGTCAAGTTCACACATTAGCGAAGAGGGAGGGCAGTTGAGTGATCTGATTGGTTTATAGAGGCTGATTTGACCCAGAATAACAAAAGTCTCTTTGAAGACTTACAGTAACAAGAGATAATTGTCAATCCTCTATCAGCTACCTATGCAATTTCACTATGAGTTAGTTTCTGTTTGTCCTCCAAAGAATCTTGCCATAGAATATAATGAAATGCATGCAATATTAATCAATGCAAAGCAACACAGTAAAACTGTATTTGTTCAAGGATTCATCTAATGCACAATAGGCTACATATCACACAGCTTTTGTGTGAATAAATAGAGACATGATGTAGCTGTATAAGAGAGCAGCTTATTTCTATAGGTGAGAAAGAGAGACCAGTGAACAGTCTCCATTCAGCTATTGACTCCATGTCAGGTTTAGGAGACCATCCGTATGATACAGCTACTTAGATTAGCTTTGACTCTAAGACACTGCAAGTTGATGACAGCTTGCCCCCAAGACCACTCCTTAAATCCTGTGGTTAAATAAAAGGCCAACTCAATACAAAGATGTGTTTCGTGCTGTCTTATTACAAGCATATTGAAGTGTAGGATTTGCAGTTGTGACACAAACATGTGAGTGCAGACAGGATTTTGTGCACCGTGGGACGTCATAGTAAAGCAGATGAAGACTGTAGGTAGTAGTAAAGCAATTGAGAGAACGGGCAACCAGTGGCTACCTCTGCCCTCCTTCCCCCCCCTCTCTCTCCTCCTCCTCCTCCCTCATCCACTTTTCCATCTCCATTTTCACCAACTCCTCCTCCTCAGGAAGTTCATAATAAGATTACCATGAGCCTGTGAGCCGAATATACATCCCCTCCCTCTCTCCACTCTCTCTCCCTTCCCCCTCCCACTCTCTCTCCCTTCCCCCCTCCCACTCTCTCTCCCTTCCTTCTACTATTCTTTTCCCTCCTCCCTCCCTTGCCCCGTTTTTCTTCCACTCCCCTCCCTCTTCTGCCACTTTCCTCCCCCCTCCCTCCATGTCTCCTCCCCCACCAGCTGTAGCAGCTTTTAGCAGGTTATGTCAGGTATGCTCTGAGCAGGCCCAGAAAAGACGTATTGAGCAACTGTGCTTAATTGATGCTCATATATAGAGAGTACGTAGAACTCACTGGACATTAGACATTTTGGAGAAGTAACTTCAGTTGCACTGCAATTGCACAAGTCTGTGAAATATAGATTCTAGCAAGGATAAATAGATTCTGGTTTGTGGAATAGAAGTGCTAGCACAGGTGGAGAAATGTCCTTTCTAGACAAGGTACAAATGCAGGATCTTAGTTTGATCACCCTGTTGCAGGAGAACTTTCCTGTAATGCAGAAAATGTAAAACTTGTAGTGTATTTGAGGTTTAAAATGACTTCTGAAGTTAGTCATTTCAATTTATGATTTTTCCTTACCAAAAAGGTATCAACTCTACAAAAATGTCCATCATTTATATAATCCACATAATAACTCACATTTCTTGTTGCTGCAGGATTATTTTCCTGCTGTAGCAAACTGTCTTAATCTGTACCTCTGTGTGAACTGCCAGTCATTTTGTGGAGGTTACTTTGGAATTATACAGCAACTGCACCAATTCTTGTATATGTTGAATTACAAGCAGGACCATGGTACAGTATGTGTAAAATGGTGGATATATTTCCATTCGATAGGTTGTATTTCTTTATGGCCACTCCCACCCCTCCCTATGGCCCTGACCTTAATGAGTGACCGCTCCAGACCACAGCTGACCTACTGGAGCTCTCTCAGTAAGCCTGCTAAACAGCTCCATTGCTCCTAATGAGATCAGTGACTCGCCCAGCCCGTTAAGCCAAAGATTCACAGCTTCCATCCCTACAGGGTACTAACAGTGTGTGTGTGTGTGTGTGTGTGTGTGTGTGTGTGTGTGTGTGTGTGTGTGTGTGTGTGTGTGTGTGTGTGTGTGTGTGTGTGTGTGTGTGTGTGTGTGTGTGTTTGTGTGTGTGTGTGTGTGTGTGTGTGTGTGTGTGTGTGTGTGTGTGTGTGTGTGTGTGTGTGTGTGTGTGTGTGTGTGTGTGCTTTCCTACCTTATTAGGACCAGATTTTCTGTCTGTCTGTTTGCCTGTCTGTCTCAATTAATTAATAAATTGTTAATTAGGCTATTTAAGGCATTGCTGTTCACAAGGCAAGATCCTGCTTCAATGAAAGCTATAAAGGTGATTGGTGTTAATTGTTTAATCACTGGGAAGGGCAACAAGTACAGTGAGAGACTCACTATTGAAATGAAATTCATGGTGCCAGCAGTTGTACAGCAGGTATGCATATAGACATGCATATTTGGGCCTGTACAGTGATGCATAGAACCATGACCAGACAAGCATATTTTTGCAACTGCATGGGCATGATTACTCAATATTCTTTACAGTGAACAGCTACATTTGCTTTAAAAAAATTAATAAAACAACACCTCACAACACAACGCCTCTCCCCTATCTGACCTATCTGGTCATGCAAGATGGCGCCGTCAGAGAGGGTTGCCTCGTTTCTAGTCCTTAGGAAACTATGCAATATTTTGTTTTTGTTATATATTATTTCTTACATTGTTAGCCCAGAAAATCTTAACTGTTATTACATACAGCCGGGAAGAACTATTGGATATCAGAGCGATGTCAACTTACCAGCACTACGACCAGGAATACGACTTTCCCGAAGCGTATCCTTTGTTCAAACTGATTCCAGAGGCTGACCCAAAACAACGTCGCCGCAGAAGAGGTAGATTGAGCGGCCTTCTGGTCAGACTTCGGAGGCGTGCACACCACACACCGCTTCCGAGTATATTACTCACTAATGTCCAGTCTCTAGATAACAAGATAGATGGAATTAGGGCAAAGGTTGCTTTCCAGAGAGTCATCTGGGATTGTAACATTCTCTATTTCATCGAAACATGGCTCTTTGAGAACATGCTGTCAGAGTCAGTACAGCCACCGGGATTCTTTGTGCGTCGCGCCGACAGGAATAAACATCTCTCCAGGAAGAAGAAGGGCAGGGGTGCATGTTTCATGACTAACGACTAATGGTGTAATTGTAACAACATACAGGAATTCAAGTCCTTCTGTTCACCTGACCTAGAATTCCTTACAATCAAATGCAGACTGTATTATCTCCCAAGAGAATTCTCGTCGGTTATTGTCAGAGCCATGTACATCCCCCCTCAAGCCGATTCCACGACGGCCCTCAAGGAGCTCCAATCGTATATCCTGAGGCTGCGTTTATTGCAGCTGGGGATTTTAACAAAGCAAATTTGAGAACAAGGCTACCTAAATTCTATCAGCATATTGATTGTATTACCCGGGCTGGCAAAACACTGGATCACTGCTACTGTAACTTCCGCGATGCATACAAGGCCCTCCCACGCCCTTCGTTCGGCGAATCTGAGTACGACTCCATTTTTCTTCTCCCCTCCTATAGGCAGAAACTCAAACCGGATGTACCCGAGAC
Source organism: Salmo trutta (assembly GCF_901001165.1). Taxonomy (NCBI): domain Eukaryota; kingdom Metazoa; phylum Chordata; class Actinopteri; order Salmoniformes; family Salmonidae; genus Salmo; species Salmo trutta. The sequence goes on from NC_042957.1 coordinate 23,543,309, forward strand.
AAGGACCAGTCAACGTTGGTCTGACTTATCGGAATCCACGCTTCAAGATTGTTTTGATCACGCGGACTGGGACATGTTCCGGGTAGCCTCAGAGAATAATTTTGATTTATACAGACAGAGGTGCAATGGCTCTGCTTTGAGTTAAGGCATCCGCATGCATAGTTTCGGTTTGTTCCTAGCAGAACTCGGTTAGACGAAGCCAACATCTGTGCTCGAAATACTCCCTAAAGACCTTTGCATGAAAAAATGAGAACAAAGCGGCAATATTACTATTGTTTGTCCCTTTTGAGCCACCATAGCAACAACTTAACCATTTTACATTTACATTTTAGTCATTTAGCAGACGCTCTTATCCAGAGCGACTTACAGTAGTGAATGCATACATTTCATACATTTTATTTATTTTATTTTCTAAAATGTTGTACTGGTCCCCCATGGGAATTGAACCAACAACTCTGGCATTGCAAACACCATGCTCTACCAACTGAGTCACACGGGGCCATAACACCTTCCTTAAAATAGTCATAATTCATGTAAGATAAATCAAGAAATCTGTATTTAATTTGATGTTTTTGCCGAGGAGGTCTTAGTCAAGCAATTTTACATCTAGCTAAGAGATTTGATCCAGTTCTTCTCAAATCAAAAAATGTGCATGAAAACTAGCAGTGCACTACTGACAATACGGCCTAGCTGCTGCTGCGCTCCCCTCTCTCTCGTTGAACCGTTGAATGACAGCAAACACTTCACTGAAGAATCCCATCCATAGTTCCCAACCCTACTGTTGGCCAATCACTGACAAAGGGGCTGAACACCAAAACAAACAAAAACTTCACAAAATGTAGTCATAATAAAGAGCAAGCTGTTCATGACTGTCAAAACTATAGGTCAGTGATTTCCAACAGTGGTTAGCAGGGGTACTGCAGGTGTTTAGATTATTTTAATTATTTAATTAAAAAAAATAAAACATTCTAAAAATATAAAAAATTGGGAGTATTAATGGTATTAGAAAATATTTACATTATTTTACAATGCAAATTGTTTATAATAATACTCACACTCAATGCTAAAACTGACAACAACAAAAAATGCGAACCTGTGAATGGTGGTCCTCAAGAGCTTTAGACAGTGATTTGGTGGTCCCCAGAAAAGACAAGTTTGGGAACTGCTGTTATAGGCTACTGGGTGGTTCCACCAATTCGATGCCTTTGAAGAAGTGCAACTTGGTCAAAATGACGATTGATTTCACTTTATTTTAACATTCAGTCATAATTAACACATGTTCAACTTGATAAAAACCTGTTTGCCCAGCCCTAGAGGTTAAATAAAAAAATTACTATAGTTAGTGCCTAGTGCCAAATTAAGTAACATGTTTGACATGTTTGATGATTTAATCTAAAATCAGCCCTAAATCCCCTTGTGACAGGGTGAATGGAAGCTTGTTGTGTGCAACAGGAAGTGGGAAATTAATGCAAGTTTTAATTTTTTTTATTACAATTGTTAAAACATTTCTAGCACGTCTATCTATGGGTCTCCAAGGTCTGTGGCGCCTGGGGGGTTGGTGCACTGTCACACCAGTCTTCGCTTTAGCTCCCCCTCCTGTCCAGCTCAGGCGTTCGGTGTCGCCGGCCTTCTAGCTGCTGCCGAACCTGCCCTTCACTCATCAACCTCTGACTTCTCTCGTCATCATTACACACACCTGGTTCCAATCCCCACTCTATCACTGTATATATACTCCCTCTGTCATTTGTCTTTGTCGGTCATTGTATATGTTGCTTGTTTTCCTGAGAGGAATCTCTCCTACTATTTCCTGAGTAGTTTATTATTTTGCACTTTAGGTTTCGTCCCGCTTTTATATATGGTTTTAATAAATTCAGTAGTTCTAGTAGTAGTTCTAAACCTGCGACTGCCTCCTGCCTACTCCTCTCTACACTTGTGACAGGTTGACCTTAAAACGAGGGACAAATGTAAATGAATCACTAATCACATAACATAAATGAAAATCTTCAGTACCATATTCGGAAATTACTGTCAAAGCAACCAAATAACTAGGGTTTTACAATGACGGTGGAAATTTAGAGAAATGTTGGGATTAAGTGGGTTAAAATCTTCCTCGAAGTCACAGAGGGTGCACTGAGGGATGTCAAAATGCTGCATTTTTCACTGTAAATTCTCCATGTGGTCTATATTAAAGAGAACATTTAATATAAAAAGCTTTTAAAATTAAATATTGGTACACAATTTCTACTTAAAATTACGAAAGCTTAAAATTACGAAGGCACTCTTTTCATGGAATGACCCCTCTATCTATGCATCTAACAAGTGTGATGTTTTGTTATGAATCCTCACAGTTATACACTTTGGTTAGAACAATGGATAACAAGGCTGATCACACACACATGCATGCGTGCACGTGCACACACACACACAAAGTACATTTACATTTACATTTAAGTCATTTAGCAGACGCTCTTATCCAGAGCGACTTAAACAGCTTTACATTGCATTGCATTTGGAATTGAGACCCAAGTCCATTCTATTTAATCTACTTTAAAAAATCCTAGGAGAAATACAGAATTGTCTGAGGACTGGCGTTGCCAGAGCGACATAAACAGGAAGTGAGGCGTGTGGTGTCAGTTAGGCTGAGAAGAGATCGGTCTCAGTTTCCTGTTTATAAATGTGGCAATCACATCTCCTACCACAGAATCATTCTCAATAATGTCACACAGGCACACCGACATTCACACACACACACTTGAGAGAAACACAGCAACACCCCTTAAAGCCGCAGACAAGATACTAGTCCAGATACTCTCTTGCTGCTTATACCCACAATATCGCTTCTTAAGATATAGTCTTACACACCCTCACACACAAGCTGCTGTCTGATTCTCTACCCTTCTCCCTGAAGTGTACACGGGCAGAAAGGTAAGGAATAAGAACTGCCTTCTCTCTCCCTGTCACTCACTGTCTAATGAGTCATACAACTACAAGGTACCGTTCTGCCACCTGCTGGACAGAACTACACCAGGTCCATCAGCTGGAGACTTTCTATCATTGGAGAAGGCCTCCTCTCCAAGACGTCTCCCTCTTAGCTGACACTGGGTGGCAGTCTTTACACAGTTACAATGGCCCCAGCTGTCATCTACTGCAGCCAGAAAAGACAGGAGGGGGACAGAATGCTTCAGTCCCTTTGAGTCCTCTCCAGTCAAACATTAAGGAGGTCTCAAAGTAGGTCCTCTTCTGCTGGTTTTCAAACACAGCGTTTTGATTTAAACATAAGTTCAAAACACAAATGAGAATAAGAATGTCAACTAAGTGTTTGTCATTATAGTGACAGCTGCTTTTAGATGCAAATCGCTTTTTATACAACTAGAGAATAAGTGATTTATCTAATCTTATGTAATTCACCCCATATCTGGTGGTAATTTATACGTTTTATTATTCAAGTTTCAGTGAGCAATGCAGTGCTCCCTATTGTCATGTGGATTTCAGTGTGACCAATAGGATACAGGCTACTAAGGCTACAGTAACATAACAGTAAAGGTCTCTATCTCTATGATTGTATGTGATTGAATGTGATTGTATAGGATTGTATATGATTGTATGTGCTCTGGAGAACCATTTGAAACACTGACTCCATTAGTCATGGTTAATGTTCCACACCATCTTAATGATTTTGACTGGAAATAACTTGATTTCGAACAGAGAGAGAGAGAGAGAGAGAAAGACAGAAAGATATGAGAGCAATGGACAGAGGGTTCAGATCAACCATCTCTCTGTAGTCTGGAGTATTGAATAGAATACAACTTTACAGTCACGGTTGTAAAGCAGTTCCGTTGGTATGGTTCTGCATTTGGTGTCTACAGGCTACAGGCCCTGATACTGACCTGTCAAACCTTCATTCACCTCCTACTGGGATTTCTCTCTGCTAACACCAACACTACAGAAACATACTGTGGGGTTAAATAAGCATAGAGAATCTGAGGTTTCCCGCAGTATATGAACCTTCAGGGTCGTCCCTGTAGGACCTCTAGCCAATCTCAATCTCACTCTCATACGTGAAATAGATAGGCCTGTACAGACCATTATATAATGCTGTAGTGTAAACTGTGCTATGGCCTATTATCTCTTTGAACAAGTCTGCTAACAGGCATTATGAAATTAAATTGCTGTCTTGTTGCATGGGAAGAATTCTGTTTTGCCTCATCCGGAAACTTTTGATTGACTAGGCCCAATTATTATAAAACATTTGAATGGCCATGATTTCAATCAAATCTCCTTCTGTGAACATACTCCAATCCTCTCTCTGCTTGTACTGCATTTATTTATGTTCCATTCTGTATCAATCACTGTTCTGGTGGTTTTTGGGGGGAGACAAAATACTGACACTTACGGTCAGTGAGTCTGAGCCAGCTGGTTTGGAGTCTGGCCATGGTTGATGAGACCACTAGCACTCTGCCTGTCTGTCTCTGTGTCGCTGAACAATCGTGTGCACTGAAGGGTGAGTCACAGTCAGGCTTGAAGTGGTCATAACTACAACGGTATCTAATGCTGTCTACATAGGAATTACCTATTGTTCTTGACTCCTTCTTGATTGATGATGACAACAATCTTTACGTTAAGGATCTCTAGCATGCGCTATTGATGTATAGAACGCAACATGGTAAATGTTGGAAACATGGCTGAACAATTTGCTGTTCTATCTGCCTCAAGGGAGAGTGGTGTGGTCTGGACCGAACATAAATGACCAAACTCTGAACTCCAATGAATCCAATTAAAGCCTCACAAAATGAGCACAACCTGAGCCCCCCCCCCAGCCACAGTTCTCCATCCACAGAGAGAATACCACAGTTATTCAATCACTGAAATATAGTAGAATGTGCTGAATAGACTGTGAAGTACTGTAGTATGTACCAGGTCTGGTCTCAGTGCAGAAGGAAATAAGAGACACAGCATGGTGGTTGTCATGCCAGTCCTGTGACATTCCCTGAGTAAGCATAGTTACATATCAGTGGAGGCTGGTGGGAGGAGCTATAGGAGGATGGGCTCATTGTAATAGCTGGAATGGAATTCATGGAACGGTATCAAACAGATCAAACACATGGAAACCACATATTTGACTCCATTCCGTTCCAGCCATTACAATGAGACCATTCTCCTATAGCTCCTCACACCAGCCTCCACTGCTACATATTGCTTTATGGTGTTACTTTATGACTGATGATGAGTTTTATGTGGGAGGAGAAGAGTTGTGCAAGGCTTTATTTTTGTCATTTACGACCACAGTGATGCAAAGGTGAAAATGTTTCCTTTGAATTCAGTGCCAAGGTTTGTGTGTGTGTGTGTGTGTGTGTGTGTGTGTGTGTGTGTGTGTGTGTGTGTGTGTGTATGTTTGTGTATATGCATTTCTAGGTTTGTATGTAAGGGTTCAGGGTTGTGTGTGTTTCCAAGTGTGGGTGCGTGACTGCATGTGGATTTTAAAGTCTGGAAGAATGTAAAAGTACTGCATGTATAAATATGAGTGTCCACGACATTGCATGTAATATGAGGGGTTAGCTGATATCCCTGTGTGTATAAAGGTGTGTGTATCCTGACATTTCCATGTGTCCTATAAGCTGAGTGAAAGCTGATATTTCCATTGTGCTCAGCACACTGACAGTGCTCTGGAGGAGTGTGTGTTGGCTGCTGTCAGACCTGCTCCAAGCAGCACACATCTGGAACCAGTTAACAGCTCTCCCATGTTCAGGAGAGGAGAAGAGGAATACACTGTCCCCGTCTGCAGGCATGTTCAGAGGAGACACACGTCTCTCACCCCTCCCTGCTCTCCAAAGGTAAATCCACTGTCCCCCTCAGGTGAAGGACTGCACCATGGGCCTCCCTAGTTGAGCTGATGTGTCATTTTGTGTGATGTGTATGTAGTTATTTTCTTGCTGCGCATCACTTTTTGTGCTGTGTAGTTTTATGTAACTGTGCATAACTTTGGGTTACCCTGGCCAGCTGCGTAAGGTGATGTGGCAGTATGGGTGTTCTAACGTCAGCGCTCTTATTTAGAAGGTTCTATTGGCATGACAGGTCTAGACTAGGGTGGAGTCCCTTTCTTCTTCTGCTTTCTGCCTGCTTGGTTTATGTGTACAGGGTAATTTAGGGAGAGGCTTTTCTGCTGAGGGTGTAGGAGACAAAGGAGAGGGGGAGGAGTGAGTGAGAGAACTAGAGAGAACAAGAGAGAAAGAGAAGAGAAAAGCAGAAGAGGAAGATATACAGTTCTCTGGGTTGTGGTCAGTTCTCCTCCCTTCTCTTGGCTAGTGTTAGACGTGTACCTTAAGCCAGGGATAGTCTTGTGGAGGAGGGAGTAGAATATGAGAAGGTGCAGCAGGGAGAAGGAATGAGAAAGTAACAGAATGGGGGAGAAATGAGGGGGTGGATAGGACCTGAGGTGGAAGAGGAGAAGAGAAGGTGGAATGAGGTGAATAACTAGGAGAAAAGAGGCATGGGAAAACAGAAGATAACACTCAGACGACCAGCGCTCTGAGTCATCCCATCTATGAGATCTTACAGTCTGGGATCCTCCAAAACAATGATGTCACTAAGAAACATATCTCTCTCTCGCTTCCCTTTGTCTCTGTCTCTTTTCACTCTCTCTCCTGCATTTTCTGCCTTTACACTCATTCTTTTTTGGTTTTCTCTGTTTTGCATTGGAAGTTCCAGTATGTAATAAACAAGCAAACTAAATCAAGCAAATATAAGTTAAGAACCCATTCTTGAGACACATGCTGTCTGAAGGCGTTTCTCATGCAGATCCTAGAGAGAGAGAAACTTGAAGCGAGAGAGAGAGAAACTTGGAAGCTCATCTCTGAAACTGCCTCCAGACTTTGGAACAGCCAGGACACCATCAACAGTTTTTATTAATTATCTGCACTTTACGAGCACATTATTAGTGTTTATGGCATCGTTTTCACTACGGAGTTCAACTTGTTCCGCTCCAATACACATAGCAAAAATGTAGATAGAAAAACTTCTTGGCCTTGGTTTAAGTTGCCTTGTAAATATTGTGTGTGTTTATAGTGCACCTTTCAAACACGGACAGAAGGAATTATCAACATCAAATGAGCCAGATTAACTATGCACTTGTTCGACATTGCAGCCAGCATTGCAGGCGACTGCCAACTGACTGATCTACAAATCACCTTGCATCAATAAGAACTACTCATTATTATTTATTATACTGTAGCTCTCGAACACGGCCTACTGTATTCGTTCCTGATCAATTGTTAATCCATGGGTGCATGGAACCAGTCAGGGGTTGGATTACTCATTGTATGTTAACTAATATGGGGTGCCGGGGTATGTTGTGGGTGTACCCAGTACCCCGGTAATTTATCACCCTGAGACCAGGGCTTAAAAAACTGTTTGCTCTCACCAATCCTCGACTGTACAGGGAAGACTCCTTATTTCCTACCCAGCTCAATTATTAATTGGAGATCCAGCAATTTTCTGACACACACTCTGGACTGGCTGGTTCTGGCGGTCCCGTGGGTCTCCACTGACCTGGGGAGAAATGCTTTTAGTTTAAAATAAAATAATAATTTTATGTCCCCAGATCATGGAATAGCCTTCAGGCCACCTTGAAATTTGACTCACTGGTCTCCATTGGAAAGTTTAGATTGAGTTTAAGTGTCACGTCCGGACCAGTAAAAGGGGTTATTTGTCATTGTAGTTTGGTCAGGGCGTGGCAGGGGGTGTTTGTTTTGTGTGTTTCGGTGTTTTTGGTTTATGTCCTATATTTTCTATTTCTATGTGTATATCTAGTTTTCTATTTCTATGTTGGGTTTTTGGCAATGACCTCCAATTAGAGGTTGTCGTTGTCTCTAATTGGAGGCCACATTTAGTTGGGTTTGTTTTCACTTGTGTTTTGTGGGTGGTTATTTTCTGTATAGCCTGGGAGCATTATGGAACTGTTATCGTCGTTTGTTTATTTTGTTTTGAGTGTTCTTTAATAAATTAAGAAGGTGGGCACTTTACCCACTGCGCCTTGGTCCAATCCTTACGACGCCTATGACAGAACCACCCACCAAAAAAGGACCAAGCAGCGGAAGAAGGAGCAGCAGGAGAGATATTTGGAGTCATGGACGTGGGAGGAGATCATTGATGGCAAGGGTCCATGGAGCCAGGCTGGGGAGTACCGGCGACCGAAGGGGGAACTGGAGGCAGCAAAGGCAGAACGACGTTTCTGGGAGAGGAAAGTAAGGGAGCAACATGAGGCCGAGAGGCATCCCCCAAAAAATATTTGGGGGGGCACACGGGGAGTTGGTCAGAGTGGAGACCTGAGCCAACTCCCGTGCTTATTATGGAGAGCGACGGATCAAGCAAGCACCTTGTTACGCAGAAATGCGCACGGTGTCACCCATAGGCACGCACAGTCCGGTAGGCCAATAAGGGCTCCGCAGCGTTGCCGGGTGAGAGTTGGCCGGCAGCCAGGAAGAAGTGTGCCGGCACAACGGATCTGGTCTCCAGTGCGTCTCCTCGGCCCAGTTTACCTTGCGCCTGCTCTACGCACGGCAGCCCTCATTCCCCAGCACTGCCCAGTTCGCCCTGTGCCAGCGCTCCGTCCGTGCCGGGCTACAGTGACTATCCAGCCAGGACGGGTTGTGCAGGCCGTGCACTCCAGACCTCCAGTACGTCTCCAAGACCCAGTGTACCCTGTGCCTGTTCCTGCTCTCCGCACTAGCCCTGAGGTGCGTGTTACTATTCTGGCGCCTCCTATGCCAGTCCCACGCATCAGGCCTCCAGTGCGCCTGCCCAGTCCGGGGCGTCCTGTTCCTGCTCTCCGCACTCACCCTGAGGTGCGTGTTAATAGTCTGGCGCCTCCAAAGCCAGCCCCACGCAGCAGACCTCCAGTGCGCCTGCCCAGTCCAGTACGTCCTGTTACTGCTCTCTGCACTCGCCCTGAGGTGCGTGTTAATAGTCTGGCGCCTCCAAAGCCAGCCCCACGCATCAGACCTCCAGTGCGCCTGCCCAGTCCAGTACGTCCTGATCCTGCTCCCCGCACAAGCCCTGAGGTGCGTGTTACTAGTCTGGCACCTCCTATGCCAGTCCCACGCATCAGGTCTCCAGTGCGCCTGCTCAGCCCTGAGCCTCCAGCGACGCTCCTCAGCCCTGAGCCTCCAGCGACGCTCCTCAGCCCTGAGCCTCCAGCGACGCTCCTCAGCCCTGAGCCTCCAGCGACGCTCCTCAGCCCTGAGCCTCCAGCGACGCTCCTCAGCCTGGGCCTCCAGCGACGCTTCTCAGCCCGGAGTCTCCAGCAACGCTTCTCAGCCCGGAGGCTTCAGCGACGCTCTTCAGCCCGGAGTCTCCAGCGATGCCGCGCAGCCCAGGGTCTTCTGAACGGGAGCTGCGCCCAGAGCCAGAGCCACCTCCGTAGTGGGAGGATTGGGAAGGGGGGGTGTAGCACAGGGACCGTTGTTGACGGTGGCCACCCTCCTTTCCCTCCCTTTAAGTTTGGGGTTGTTTTGTGGCGTTTTTTGTTTTTGAGGTGCATTCGGGGTCTGCACCTTTGGTACTGTCACGTCCTGACCAGTAAAAGGGGTTATTTGTCATTGTAGTTTGGTCAGGGCGTGGCAGGGGGTGTTTGTTTTGTGTGTTTCGGTGTTTTTGGTTTATGTTCTATATTTTTTATTTCTATATCTAGTTTTCTATTTCTATGTTGGGTTTTTGGCAATGACCTCCAATTAGAGTCAGCTGGTTGTCGTTGTCTCTAATTGGAGGCCATATTTAGTTGGGTTTGTTTTCACTTGTGTTTTGTGGGTGGTTATTTTCTGTATAGCCTGGGAGCCTTATGGAACTGTTATCGTCGTTTGTTTATTTTGTTTTGAGTGTTCTTTAATAAATTAAGAAGATGAGCACTTTACCCGCTGCGCCTTGGTCCAATCCTTACGACGCCTATGACATTAAGGGAGGTGATATGTGAGAGTTGTGTTTATTTTGATTAATCTTGTTGTATTTACAATAGTATCTTATGTGTACTTAACATGAGACCCTGGTCTCAATGGTGACCCATCCTGTATAAAGAAAAGTTAAATAACAAAAAAATAACCGACATCACACTGCTTGATTAGCGAGTACTGCTTCCACCTGGTTTGGCTCACACCGAGGCTCCAACCCAGGACCTCTGCTTTGCTAGCACACATGACTGTCTCCTGAAGCGTTTTGCCAGTCAGCGCCACCAAAGCGTTAACAATTTTGTTGCGCAAGCCAATGAGGATTCAGGTTCCCTCTTTCTTACATAACAATGCACTCTGGAAAACCAATCAGTGAAATGAACAGATGGTGAACATCAGAGAAGCATATTTCAGCCCTTTGGTTCACACAGAGAGAGCGTGTCAAAGTAGTTCATTTCAATATTCATTTAATTCATACAGAGGTAAAAAAATATGGAGAGAATGTTCAATGCCAGCCCAGTGACGGCAGGATTTAATAATTATTATGGTAAATGCATATGATTTGGATTTGGACATAACAGCTGTGTTATTTGACTTCATACTGGATTGGAACCGTCACCAAAATAGCTGCCTACACTTTCCCTCTCGCTCCCTTTCCCCTTCTCTCTCTCCTCTCTCTCGATTTATCTCGATTTATCTCCTTAAATAAGGAAGATTGATAGACACTAAACTAAGAGAGAAACCATGAATTCACATCATTACAGACTGAATAAGACAATGATGTTGGATATTGACAGTCATCCTGCATTTAAGCTGAAATAAAAGGGAAATAAAAATGATAATGAAAATATAAAACAGGGATAAAATGGTTGATAGAGTGGAGGGGAATGTGATGACTTCATCTTAAGGGAACTCCAAGCAGATTAAATGTTGGCATACATGTTTTACATGATGTGCATTAGCAGTTATTTTTCTATTCAATAAACAGAAAGAAATGATGGATTTCCCTTTAGTGTTGGAGAGAGAGAGAGAGAGAGAGAGAGAGAGAGAGAGAGAGAGAGAGAGAGAGAGAGAGAGAGAACATGAAATATGTCCTGCATCCCCAGTTGTTTATGTGTTTACTAAACAGGCAGAGATGCAGCATTTCCCTTGGATAGACATACAGAGACAAACAGACAGACAGAGTAAAAAGGAGGGGGGTGGGAAAGAGAGGCAGAAAAACATACAGTAGAGAGTTAAATGATTTACCCCTGTCATGCTGTTTCAGTATGCAGGGTCCACAGTGCCAACTCTCTCCCACTGTCTGAGATTACACTGTGTTTTCCACAGCACTCCTACATGAATCCCCTATCTGACAGTTTATACAGATTTATAGTCATTATTTAACCCATAAAACAACCCATCCATCCTCCCCCTCTGGCTCTTGGCCTCTATGTGGTTTGCTTGATGAGAGTGTTGACCTTATAGGGAATACCTCTTAGTTCACCACACCCTGTGCACAGGAAAATCAACAGGAGAAATCACTAGTAAACACTGGTAATAAAGCAGCACACGCGAGAGCCTGTATTATCTACACGTTTGTCTTCTGTTCTTCATTTTAACACGAATTACTTGAGGGGATAACTGATCTGACATGAATAGATAGATGAAAGCATTATGGTAGAAAAACCTGATTAAACCCATCTCTGATGCAAAGGAAGCATCTTAAGCGTCCGATCAAGCCTCCAGATGACATGGTGGTCTGTGTTTGTTCACAGTAGACAGTAAATATAACAACAGCACAAACAAGTGACCATTATCATAATAACTGTCAGTGTTCACCAGGAAACAGGAGGGTCGAAGTCAGACGCAGGAGACTCAAGTCCGTGAACACACAAAAAATATTTATTAGATATCCACACGTTGCACAGAAAACAGGTAAGGCAGGATAAGGCAAAACAAATGGCCAAAACAAACAGCCCGCACGCAGCTTAGGGACGCAGCCCAAAACACGCTGCACGGAAACCCACAGGCAGAGGGAAAAAAACACCTGTACCTCAAACACGTAACACCTGACAACAAACAATCACGCACACAGCACACACTACACAGAACGACTAAATACCCTCCCCCACTAATGAACTAATAAGAAACAGGTGCCAACTAAACAAGACCTAACCAACAGAAAATAAAAAATGGATCGGTGGCCGCTAGTAGGCCAGTGACGACGACTGCCAAGCGCCGCCCGGGCGTTGAGGGGCGCCACCTTCCGTCGATGTTGTGACAGTACCCCCCCTTGACGCGCGGATCCCGCAGCGCGCCGACGTCGGCCTCGAGGACACCCCGGAGGGCGAGGCGCAGTGCGATCCAGATGGAGGCTGTGGAACTCCTGAATCAGCGATGGGTCCAAGATGTCCTCCACCGGTACCCAGCACCTCTCCTCTGGACCGTACCCCTCCCAGTCCACGAGGTACTGCAGGCCCCTTACCCGGCGCCTGGAGTCCAAGATGGACCGGACTGTGTACGCCGGGGCCCCTCCGATGTCCAGGGGGGGGCAGAGGGACCTCCTGTACCTCAGCGTCCAGCAGCGGACCAGCGACCACCGGCCTGAGGAGAGACACATAAAACGAGGGGTTAATACGATAATAAGAGGGAAGCTGTAACCTGTAACACACCTTGTTTATTCTCCTCAGGACTTTAAATGGCCCCACAAACCGCGGACCCAGTTTCCGGCAGGGCAGGCGGAGGGGCAGGTTCCTGGTCGAGAGCCAGACTCTCTCTCCTGGGGTAAACACGGGGGCCTCACTGCGGCGACGGTCTGCGCTCTCTTCTGTCATCCCCTGGCCCGTTCAATGGACTCTTGAACGGCGTTCCAGGTCTCCCTAGAGCGCTGGACCCAGTCCTCTACCGCAGGGGCCTCCGTCTGGCTCTGATGCCAGGGCACCAGGACCGGCTGGTAACCCAACACACACTGGAAAGGCGATAGGTTGGTAGAGGAGTGGCGGAGAGAGTTCTGGGCCATCTCAGCCCATGGCACGGACCTCACCCACTCCCCTGGCCGGTCCCAGCAAGTAGGACCGCAGAAACCTGCCCACATCCTGATTAATCCTCTCTACCTGCCCATTACTCTCGGGGTGAAAACCTGAGGTCAAACTGACCGAAACCCCCAGTCGCTCCATAAAACGCCCGCCACACCCGGGACGTGAACTGGGGACCTCGATCAGAGACGATGTCCTCAGGCACCCCGTAGTGCCGGAAGACGTGGGTGAATAACGCTTCCGCGGTCTGCAGGGCCGTAGGAAGACCGGGTAAAGGGAGCAGATGGCTGGACTTAGAGAACCGATCCACAACGACCAGGATCGTGGTGTTCCCCTGAGACAGCGGGAGATCGGTGAGGAAATCCAACGACAGGTGGGACCATGGTCGCTGTGGAACGGGGAGGGGCTGTAATTTCCCTCTAGGCAGGTGCCTAGGGGCCTTACACTGGACGCACACCGAACAGGAGGAGACATAGCACCTCACATCTTTCACCAAGGTGGGCCACCAGTATTTCCCACTAAGACCCCGCACCGTCCGCTCAATCCCTGGGTGACCCGAGGAGGGTAACATGTGTGCCCACCGGATCAACCGATCACGGACACAGAGTGGAACGTACTTACGACCCACGGGACCTTGAGGGGGAGTAGGTTCCGCCCGTAACGCCCGCTCGATGTCCGCATCCACCTCCCAGACCACTGGGGCCACTAAGCAGGAGGCTGGAAGTATGGGAGTGGGATCGGTGGACCGTTCCTCGGTGTCATGGAGACGAGACAGTGCGTCAGCCTTAGTGTTCCGGGAACCTGGGATGTACGAGATCGTAAACCGAAATCTCATAAAGAACATCGCCCACCTGGCTTGACGAGGGTTCAGTCTCCTCGCCGCCCGGATGTACTCCAGGTTACAGTAGTCGGTCCAGATGAGAAAAGGGTGTCGCGCCCCCTCAAGCCAATGTCTTCACACCTTCACGGCTTTTACCACAGCCAGCAACTCCCTATCCCCCACATCATAGGTACGCTCCACCAGGCTCAGCTTCTTAGAGAAGAAAGCACAGGGGCGAAGCTTCGGGGGCGCGCCTGAGCGCTGTGATAGCGCGGCTCCCACCCCAGCCTCGGACGCGTCCACCTCCACTATGAATGGCAAAGAGGGATCCGGGTGTGCCAGCACTGGAGCATCGGTAAACAGAGCCTTCAGCCGACTAAAAGCCCTGTCCGCCTCCGCCGACCACCGCAGCCGCACCGGTCCCCCCTTCATCAGTGAGGTAATGGGAGCCGCCACCTGCCCAAAGCCCCGGATAAACCTCCGGTAATAATTGGCAAACCCCAAGAACCGCTGCACCTCCTTCACCGTGGTGGGAGTCGGCCAATTACGCACGGCAGAAATACGGTCACATTCCATCACCACCCCGGATGTGGAAATGCGATATCCCAGGAAAGAGACGGCTTGTTTGAAGAACTCACATTTCTCAGCCTTGACGTATAGGTCATGCTCCACCAGGACTCAGTGACGTATGTTTCCATAGCCACTGTCTCCTCCTGAGACAGAGGATACACGTGACTCCGGGGAAGTACAGCGTTCACCTGGAGGTTTATCGCACAGTCTCCTTGACGATGAGGTGATAATTGAGACACCTTCGTTTTACTGAAGGCGATAGCCAAATCGGCATACTCTGAGGGAATGTGCACTGTGGAGACTTGGTCTGGACTCTCCACCGTCGTCGCACCGATGAGACTTGGTCTATGGCGTTGCCCAAACGATGCATGATGGTGGAGTGTTGAGCCACCCTCTCCTCCATGGACGGGGTCGACTCCATAAGTGGTGCGTGATTCTGTCAGTGTTCAACAGGAAACAAGAGGGTCGAAGTCAGACGCAGGAGACTCAAGTCCGTGAACACACGAAAAATATTTATTAGATATCCACACGTTGCACAGAAAACAGGTAAGGCAGGATAAGGCAAAACAAATGCACAAAACAAACAGCCTGCACGCAGCTTATGGACGCAGCCCAAAACACGCTGCACGGAAACCCACAGGCAGAGGGAAAAAAACACCTGTACCTCAAACACGTAACACCTGACAACAAACAATCACAAACACAGCACACACTACACAGAACGACTAAATACCCTCCCCCACTAATGAACTAATAAGAAACAGGTGCCAACTAAACAAGACCTAACCAACAGAAAATAAAAAAAGGATCGGTGGCCGCTAGTAGGCCGGCAACGACAACCGCCGAACGCCGCCCGGGCGAGGAGGGACGCCACTTTCCGTCGATGTTGTGACAATAACAAGTGTAAACAGGACCACACACACACACACACACACAAACACACACAATTGAATCCCAACAACATCTGGACTTGATATACTAAATATTAACACAATAAAACTATTGTGATAGTGTGATAAATGTGATTACACTAACACAAGATAAGCTGTGTTTATACAGATTCTGCCAGAAATGCTGAATAGCACTATCAGCTGAAGAAAACAACATGGCAGTTAGTTAGACTTTAATGTCGTTAGACATGCAGTACCCTGTACTTTAAATGGGTGGTCATTATAGGGTTTGGCAGTACAGTGGGGTTTGGTGGTGGTGCTTGCATGGGATCTATATCGTTGGCTTTGGTACAGTTCTGTGTGGTCTCCCTCCCTCCATCTCTGTATACAGTACATTCAGAAAGTATTAAGACCCCATGACTTTTTCCACATTTTGTTACGTTACAGCCTTATTCTAAAATGGATTAAATAGTTTTTTTCATAAACAATCAACAAACAACACACAATACCCCATAATGACAAAACAAAAAATGTTTTTATAAGTTGTTTGTTGAAATATTACATTTACATAAGTATTCACACCCTTTACTCTGTACTTTGTTGAAGCACCTTTGGCAGCAATTACAGCCTAGAGACTAGAGAGGTACGAAGAAGTTTCTCCCATTCTTCTCTGCAGACCCTCTCAAACTCTGTCAGATTGGAAGGGGAGTGTCGCTGCACAGATACTTTCAGGTCTCTCCAGAGATGTATGATCGGGTTCAAGTCCGGGCTCTGGCTGGGCCACTCAAGGACATTCAGAGACTTGTCCCGAAACCACTTGTCTTGGCTGTGTGCTTAGGGTCTTTGTCCTGTTGGAAGGTGAACCTTCACCCCAGTCTGAGGTCCTGAGCGCTCTGGAACATGTTTTCATCAAGGATCTCTCCGTACTTTGCTCTGTTCATGTGTCCCTCAATCCTGACTAGTCTCCCAGTCCCTGCCGCTGAAAAACATCCACACAGCATGATGCTGCCCCCACCATGCTTCACCGTAGGAATGGTGCCAGGTTTCCTCCAGACGTGACGCTTGTCATTCAGGCCAAAGAGTCATCTTTGTCAGAGTGACCAATAGGTTCTTCTTCTTCCCTGACCTTGGCCCTTCTCCCCCGATTGCTCAGTTTGGCCAGGCGGCCAGCTCTAGGAAGAGTCTTGGTGGTTCCAAACTTCTTCCATTTAAGAATGATGGAGACCACTGTGTTCTTGGAGACCCTTCCCCAGATCTGTGCCTCGACACAGTCCTGTCTCGGAGCTCTATGGACAACTTCTTCGACCTCATGGCTTGGTTTTTGCTCTGACATGCACTGTCAACTGTAAGACCTTATATAGACAGGTGTGTGCCTTTCCAAATCATGTCAGATGTAGACTAACAGTTAAATGGTTACTTCCTCCCCATATTGACTGATACTATTCAATTGAATAATTTAAAAAAGACAATACAAGTAAAAGTTGTGTCTAGTAAAATGTTAATGCCAAGTGCCAGGTCTGTTTCCATTTCCATCCAGAGACATCAGTATCAAGCCCTTTTGTCACTCTGGACTTCTTCACATCATCTTGCAAGTCTCCTTGTGCTGGCTCCATACATGTTTCTGTGAACACATACAGTCACTGTTCTATTACCAATGACAATTAGGGATTGGTGATATCTGACACAAACATACAGTATACTATGTTGAAGTTTGAACAAGCCAGACTAAACCTGCCTAATTCTGCTCTCCCCATCGTCGACCGTTGGTGAGCAGGCAAGAGGTGAGGTCTTTGCCAGGGCCCTATTGATGGGCATATCATCATAGATCAGCTCCTGGCCTCTCATCAAAGATACTGGTCTCTCACTCACTCAATCATCCACACACACAAACACACCGTGCACTGATTACAATATTAATGGTGGTTATTATTAGCCTGGTGGAACCAATCTGATTGCTGCATTCACCTTTTCTATTTCACTTCAGATATCACAACATGTGAAGTGAAATGAAATGGTGAACACAGTAATCAGGCAGGTTCCACCAGGCTGGGCTATGCCCCGGCCATTATATGCATTTAAGAAGAAGAAAATAAGCAACAAATAATGTCAGTTTACATAAATTATGTTTCACAATTAGGTTATCAAATGTATAAAAGTAATGAAGTGGGTTACTTTCTGTATTTGTACAAATGATGAGCCTGTGAAAGCCGTTGCCACTGACAGGTGAAGGTTGCTGGATGGATACTTGCCAACATGTGGCTGACTGTTCCATTCATAGGAATGCTCACAGCGAGGGCATATCTGCATGATGCTGATGAGGGCCCCCTTGCTGGTCTTCTCTATGCTGCATATTTGGCTGCAAACTGGACATCTCTCGAATAACTGCAGCAGGCAATCGTATGAGTTGGTATTGACTGTGAGGGCTCATTGAGTGACGTAATTTCCGGTCACAACTTATGGATTTGTTTACGTGCTGCTGGATTTGTTTACGTTTGTTGCAAACATTACTTTGCTATCTGTGAACTTTACGGTTTTTACTTTTTAATTACCGTTTTATATTTAATTTTTTTCCCCCTCGCTCGACTTTTTTCATTCAACTTTTTCACCCCGGACGTTTTATCTGGACATGGTTCTACAGGACCTCCATGTCACGACTTCCACCGAAGTTGGTGCCTCTCCTTGTTCGGGCGGCATTCAGCGGTCATCGTCGCCGGCTTTCTAGCTGCCACCAATCCATGTTTCTTTGTCCATTTGTTATGTCTTAATTGTTCACACCTGGTTCCCATTCCGTTATGATTACTTCCCTATTTAAACCCTCTGATATTCAGTATGTTTTGTGCGTTATTGTTTTACTGTTGGTCATGTTCATTGTATGTATAGTTATTGTTTTATCCCTGCGTGGATTTTGTATTATGAACTTTTCATAGAGTAAAATAACGTATGTTTTACTCAGTTCGGTGTCCTGCGACTGACTCTATTTCTCATCTCATATACACGGCCCAGAAAATAGAATATGCATATATTTTCTATTTGGATAGAAAACACTCTGAAGTTTCTAAAACTGTTTGAATGGTGTCTCTAAGTATAACAGAACTCATATGGCAGGCAAAAACCTGAGAAAAAATACAAGCAGGAAATGAAAATCGTGTGGCTGTACTATTTTCAAGTCATTGCCAATAAAACACACAGTGACAAAGTCGGAGTCAGAGGCCGAGTCTTCTCTTGGTCTCTTCTCCATCCATAATGGGTCTGAGACACCGAAGCCTTCCACCATTAGCTCTGACAAATTGAAAACCCTAGACATTGGCGACTCCATTACCCGCATTATTAGACTTACATAAAAATAATAATCCAGCGATCATACACTGTTTACCAGGGGGCAGGGCTACCAACGTTAAGGCTAATCTGAAGATGGTGCTGGCTGAGGCTAAAACTGGCGAGTGTAGAGAGTATAGGGATATTGTTATCCACATCGGCACCAACGATGTTAGGATGAAATAGTCAGAGGTCACCAAGCGCAACATAGCTTCAGCGTGTAAATCAGCTATAAAGATGTGTCGGCATCGAGTAATTGTCTCTGGCCCCCTCCCAGTTAGGGGGAGGGATGAGCTCTACAGCAGTCTCTCCCAACTCAATCGCTGGTTGAAAACAGTTTTCTGCCACTCCCAAAAGATAGAATTTGTAGATAATTGGCCCTCTTTCTGGGACTCACCCACAAACAGGACCAAGCCTGGCCTGCTGAGGAGTGACGGAGGGGTGCTCTCATCTTATTCATGAACATAGACAGGGGTCTAACTCCTCCAGCTCCACAATGAGATAGCTAGCCTGCCAGCTTAGTGGAGTCTTCCACTAACACAGTCAGTGTAGTCAGCTCAGCTATCCCCATTGAGACCGTGTCTGTGCCTCAATCTAGGTTGGGCAAAACTAAACATGGCGGTGTTCGCCTTAGCAATCTCACTGGAATAAAGTCCTCCTCCATTTCTGTCATTATTGAAAGAGATTGTGATATCGCACATCTCAAAATAGGGCTACTTAATGTTAGATCCCTCACTTCCAAAGCAGTTATAGTCAATGAACTAATCACTGAATACAATCTTGATGTGATTGGCCTGACTGAAACATGGCTTAAGCCTGATGAATTTACTGTGTTGAATGAGGCCTCTCCTCCTGGTTACACTAGTGACCATATCCCCCGCACATCCTGCAAAGGCAGAGACATTGCTGACATATACAATAGCAAATTTCTATTTACAAAACAAATTACTGCGTTTTTGTCTTTTGAGCTTCTACAGTAGTCATGAAATCTATGCAGCCTACTCAGTCACTTTTTATAGCTACTGTTTACAGGCCTCCTGGGCCGTATACAGCATTCCTCACTGAGTTCCCTGAATTCCTATCGGACCTTGTAGTCATGGCAGATAATGTTCACATTTTTGGTGACTTTAATATTCCTGTTAAGGCTAGGGCTGATTTCAAGGTTTTACTGCTAACCTACAAAGCATTACATGAGCTTGCTCCTACCTATCTTTCCGATTTGGTTCTGTCGTACATACCTACATGTACACTACGGTCACAAGACGCAGGCTTCCTTATAGTCCCTAGAATTTCTAAGCAAACAGCTGGAGGCAGGGCTTTCTCCTATTGAGCTCCATTTTTATGGAATGGTCTGACTATCCATGTGAGAGACGCAGACTCGGTCTCGACCTTTAAGTCTTTATTGAAGACTCACCTCTTCAGTATGTCCTATGATTGAGTGTAGTCTGGCCCAGGGGTGGGAAGGTGAACGGAAAGGCACTGGTGCAACGAACCGCCCTTGCTGTCTCTGCCTGACTGGTTCCCCTCTCTCCCCTGGGATTCTCTGCCTCTAACCCTATTACGGGGGCTGAATCACTGGTTTACTGGTGCTCTTCCATGCCGTCCCTAAGAGGGGTGCGTAACTTGAGTGGGTTGAGTCATTGACATGATCTTCCTGTCCGGGTTGGCACACCCCTTGGGTTCGTGCCGTGGGGGAGGTCTTCGTGGGCTATACTCGGCCTTGTCTCAGGGTGGTAAGTTGGTGATTGAAGATATCCCTCTAGTGGCGTGGGGCATGTGCTTTGGCAAAGTGGGTGGGGTTATATGCTGCCTGTTTGGCCCTGTCCGGGGGTATCGTTGGACGGGGCCACATTGTCTCCCGACCCCTCCTGTCTCAGCCTCCAGTATCTATGCTGCAATAGTTTGTGTCGGGGGGCTAGGGTCAGTCTGTTATATCGGAAGTATTTCTCCTGTCTTATCCGGTGTCCTGTGTGAATTTAAGCATGCTCCCTCTAATTCTCTCTTTTTCTCACTTTCTCTCTTCTCTCGGAGGACCTGAGCTCTAGGGCCATGCCTCATGACTACCTGGCCTGATGACTCCTTGCTGTCCCCAGTCCACCTGGTCGTGCTGCTGCTTCAGTTTCAACTGTTCTGCCTGCGGCTATGGAACCCTGACCAGTTCACCGGACATGCTACCTGTCCCAGATCTGCTGTTTTCGACTCTCTCTCTCTATCGCACCTGCTGTCTCTAACTCTGAATGATTGGCTATGAAAAGCCAACTGACATTTACTATTGAGGTGCTGATCTGTTGCACCCTCTACAACCACTGTGATTATTATTATTTGACCCTGCTGGTCATCTATGAACGTTTGAACATCTTGGCCATGTTCTGTTATAATCTCCACCCGGCACAGCCAGAAGAGGACTGACCACCCCTCAGAGCCTGGTTCCTCTCTAGGTTTCTTCCTAGGTTCCTGCCTTTCTAGGGAGTTTTTCCTATCCACCGTGCTTCTATATCTGCATTGCTTGCTGTTTGGGGTTTTAGGCTGGGTTTCTGTATAGGACTTTGTGACATTGGCTGATGTAAAAAGGGCTTTATAAATACATTTGATTGATTGATTGTGACAGGGTGATATAATAGACAGCCAAGTGGTCAATTGCATTTTGTACTAAAGAAAGGAGAAAGCTTTTTGCTAATGCACTTCACAATCAAAATGACTCTACTCTACTAGTTGAATCTTTTTAGCTGTGGAATTAGCCTACTATTTTATCAAGCCAGGTATTTTTTAATATAACTTTTCATATTTCACATAATACACAATACCCGTCATTGTTGATGAAGGTGTCTGTGTCATCAGGGCAGTAACTCGGGTCACTATCAGAGGCCTCATGATGGTGTGTCCTTTTCATAGGAGTCGAGGAAGACTGGCAACAACGTAGGTGTCAAATGGGTACTTGTGTCGCATGACAGACTTTTATTCTGGACAGACTTTTATTCTTAGGTCTTGCCTAACAAGCTGCGAAAATAGCAAGTGAACACTGAATTAAATTATTTTTGGAGGTTGCTAAACATTGCAATCACATTGCTGGACATGTTGTGATACCCACCTTTGCTCTTTCTGGTATGTCTCGGCACCAATTCATGACCAGAGGATCAGTCTGTCACCCAACTGTGCACTTTGTCTAACAGAAAAACAGGGTCAACGATTGTCATCATCCCTCAATTATAAACATAGCTTGAGAAATAACGTAATCTCGTTTGGAAGCAAATTCTATGCTTTACAGATGTAGATGGACTGGCTCCAGATTAGATTAGATTCAGGCCGGTGATGCCGTTACACTATGCAACCAACTGTGATATGTTTTGCTATGGCCCAGTTAGTACACTGTTGTAGTCAGACATGCGTTAGCTAGTACCACCATAGCTGCATCCAATATGTATTTGTGCCCTAGACATGGGTTGCACTGTTTTGTCTGTTTTGTCTAAATTATACTAATTTAGAGTGGCATGGAAATACGATGACATTGCTTTAGTAGGCAAATAATTAGTAGGAAACAACTTTGCCATATCATGATGTCGTCAAATTTACTCTAGAGAGATGGCAATGTCACCATAGCTGTGTTCGAATACTCATTATAACCTCACAAACCGCACTATTTGTGACATGAATTGAGTATATAGTATGCTTTTTAGTCATAGTATGGATATAGTTAGCATGCCAAAGTTCCCTGATGTCATACTAAATTCAGCAAAATACGAAGTATACACGCAGAGGACACTATTTCCGTATTTTTAGGGCCCATAATGCAATTCTTCAGAAAATGTGCATGGCTTCACAACGTTTTCAGATTTGAAGAAAATGGTGGAAAATATGCAGCCGATGTCCAACGAGAGCGAATACAAATGAATTGAACTAACTAATGACCAATATTAAGAAAATGTTGAGCAATGAAATAAAGTAATGACTTTCAAATAAGTTACGTTACACGGCTGACAATTAGTTAGCTCCGCTGTCCTTACGAGCTGCATAGCATTAAAGCAGTATGTACCGGTATGTTAGTTAGTTACCTAATGTTAGTTGGATACTAATACATCGAACTTGCCAGGCAGTATATTAACTATCTGCTATCTAACTAACTAACCAACTTTATTGACCTGATTATTCACATCATTCTTAGCTAAGTGGTATAGTCGTTGTGCATATTAATGGCCATTGTTAATTCTGGCTATCTACGCCGATTTCAGAGCACTCTCGCGCACCGTTGAATATGGCCGGTATCAGTAAACGTCTGCAAAAGAAAGTGTAATAAATTGTTGCCAGCAGCACAGTTACAGTCACCAACGTTCTGGATAACTTGAAAACAGCCTAACCAGCTCTGCTATGGTGAGTGAAATGGTCAGAGTGAAGTGTTGTCTCATTTGTGTCTGGAAGTAGCTAGCCAACATTAGCCAGTTAGCTTGGGTGCTTGACTGCCATTGAACGCTCGGATCAACCCTACTCCTCGGCTGGAGCGTCCAGTATGCGCTCTAAACGCTCCGAGAGCGAAACGCTCTGAATTTACAATCTGACAACGCTCTGGATTTACGAACGCCCAGAGCGCACTCTGGCACCGCAGATTGAATTTATGAACACACCCAAAATCATTAAATGTTTAGCTAGTCATTTGTTATGCTAGCAAGAGGTTGTATAGCAACAGCATCAACTTCTGGTAGACAGGCAAAGCTCTAGCACACTCAACTGAAACGATTCCATGCATTTACAGTACACTAAAATGAACTAATAGTATATAGTATGTTAGTATGGGTATTCGAACACAGCCCATTACTGTTACTAGCAAAGTTAGTCAGAAATAGCTAGCAATGCTAATGTTAGATAGTTAAAATACAGTGGTCCCCTCAATCTTAGTTAGTTGACTAAAGTTATACTGCATCTAAAATCAATCTGGCAACATCACAATAATTACAAAAGGTTTTCCTACTTATTATTTGCCTTCTTTTGAAATGTTATCATGTTTCCAAGCCAAATTTCAGTTGTATTAAGGTAGGCTAACGTTAGCCAGCAAGCTACAGTAGGTACAGTGGGTCCTCATTTAAAAGTTGCGTCATACCATGCAGAGGGTCTCTGTTTAAAAATATGTTTTCCTAGAAAAACTGCAGCTCCATGCCTACTGATGACAATCAGCAAATACCCGTTTGTGGAAAATATCCTTCCTATTTTAATCTGTTATATTCCATCATATTCGTATAAAAAATATGTGTGAAGAGCTCCTGAGTGGTGCAGCGGTCTAAGGCACTGCATCGCAGTGCTAGCTGCGTCAGTACAGATCCTGGTTCGATCCCAGGCTGTGGCGCAGCTGGCTGTGACCGGAAGACCCATGAGGCGGCGCACAATTGGCCCAGCATCGTCTGGGTTGGGGCAGGGTTTGGCCGGCCGGGATGTCCTTGTCCCATTGCGCTCTAGCGACTCCTGTGGCGGGCCAGGCGCAATGCATGCTGACACGGTTGCCAGGTGTACGGTGTTTCCTCCGACATATTGGTGCGGCTGGCTTCCAGGTTAAGCGAACGTTGTGTCAAGAAGCAGTGCGGTAGGGTCATGTTTCGGTGGACGCATGGTTCTCGACCTTCGACTCTCCTGAGTCCGTACGCGAGTTGCAGCGATGGGACAAGACTGTAACCACCAATTGGGGAGAAAAAGGGGTTACATTTTTTTATTTGAAATGTGTGACTGGTAGGCTGGGGAATATAAGCATGTGATGTCTGCTAAATTAACAAGTTCATTTCATTGACAGGGCGTAGCCATAGCCTCCGTTACTATAGCACAGATAAATACATCTTATAACATGCAATTCTGTTCTTTTCATATACATTGTTGTTTTTTATGACCTTCCTAAACAAAATATCAATGGCTTTCTTTGTGATTGTGTATATTAAATAGATGTATTATTATAACAATTGGATGACTTTGGGAGTTTCAGTAAGCAACAATTTGTGGCCTTCAATTGCATTAGTCTACTTTATTCCAATATTTCCATCATTCAGTGATATTTATTCCCACAGTAATTATTTATGGATCCATCTAGATGTGGTTAGAAAAAACTATACAAAGACATGGGTCAAGTGACATGCCACGTAAACAACCACTAATACATGTCAAGTCCCTAAATGATTGTCCTGCTGATAGCCCATCAAGGGTCGATGGCTTCTTATGTATTCCAGTTTATTGAAAAGGCTGCTAAACCATTTACACCTGGCCACAGCTTTTAGCGTACTTACAGTACAGTGCACTGTGATGGAAAATGTTTGTGCTTTTCTAATAACCAATTTCTGTGTTCTTGCAAGTGACTAATTGAATGAATCCTCACTATCAGCATCTGCAATTTGGCAGTACGCCCAGACCCTTGTTTTAAGAACGAAAGATATCTCAGTTTCAAGGTCTCAGATTAGAGAGAAGAACCCTCGAGAGGTATTGGTCTGTCACATTCATGACCCAGTATTGGTCAGTGACATGAATGAAGCAAACGTTAATGATTAATTCATTAAGAATGATGAATAAGCTAAATCCTGCAAATATAACTTTTCTGTATATGTGTACTTGGTGCATTGAGTTGGTTGGAACCTCTCCAGTGCGCTGATAATGCACTTTCAGTCCATTCTCCGCCTGCCTCTCTACTAATGCCACCACATCAAATCAAACATTAATTGTCACATGCGCCGAATACAAGTGTAGACCTTACGGTGAAATGCTTACTTACAAGCTCTTAACCAACAGTGCAGTTTAAGAAGAGTTAAGAAAATATTTACCAAATAAACTAAAGTAAAATTAATAAAAAGTAACACAATAAAATAACAATAACGAGGCTATATACAGTGAGTACCGGTACCGAATCAATGTGCTGGGGTACATGTTAGTCAAGGTAATTTGTGCATGTAGATATGAGTGAAGTGACTATGCGTAGATAATAAACAGTGAGTAGCAGCAGTGTACAAAACAAATGGGGGGTCAATGTAAATAGTCCAGGCAGTGATGCAACGGGTCACGATGCTCTTGAAGGTGCAGCTGTAGAACTTCTTGAGGATCTGGGGACCATTGCCAAATCTTTTCAGTCTCCTGAGGGGGAAAAGGCTTTGTCATGCCCTCTTCACAACTGTCTTGGTGTGTTTGGACCACGATAGTTCGTTGGTGATGTGGACCCAAGGAAGCTCTCGACCCACTCCACTACAGCCCTGTCGATCTTAATGGGGGCCTAATCGGCCAGACTTTTCCTGTAGTCCACGATCTGCTGCTTTGTCTTGCTCACATTGAGGGAGAGGTTGTGGGAAAGGGCAGTGTGGAGTGCGACTGAGATTGCGTCATCTGTGGATCTGTTGGGGCGGTATGCGCATTGGAGTGGGTCTAGGGTATCCGGGAGGATGCTGTTGATGTGAGCCATGACCAGACTTTCAAAGCACTTCATGGCTACCAACATGAGTGCTACGGGGTGGTAATAATTTAGGAAGGTTACTTTCTCTTCCTTGGGCACATGTAGGTATTACAGACTCGGTCAGGGAGAGGTTGAAAATGTCAGTGTCTTCACTTGCCAGTTGGTCCGCGCATGCTTTGAGTACACATCCTGGTAATCCATTTGGCCCTGCGGCTTTGTGAATGTTGACCTGTTTAAAGGTCTTGCTCACATCGGCTACCGAGAGCGTTATCACACAGTCGTCCAGAACAGCTGGTGCTCTCATGCATGCTCTGTGTTGCTTTCCTCGAAGCGAGCATAAAAGGCATTTAGCTCGTCTGGTAGGCTCCCGTCACTGGGCAGCTCGCGTCTGGGTTTTCCTTTGCAGTCAATAATAGTTTTCAAACCCTGCCACATCCGACGAGGGTCAGATTCAATCTTAATCCTGTATTGACGCTTTGCTTGGTTGATGGTTCGTCTGGAGGGCATAGCGGGATTTCTTATATGCGTCCGGATTAGTGTCCTGCTCCTTGAAAGCGGCAGCTCTAGCCTTTAGCTCGATGCGGATGTTGCCTGTAATCCATGGCTTCTGGTTGGGATATGTACGTATGGTCACTGTGGGGACGACGTCGTCAATGCACTTATTGATGAAGCCGATGACTGAGGTGGTATACTCCTCAATGCCATTGGATGAATCCCGGAACATATTCCAGTCTGTGCTAGCAAAACAGTCCTGTAGCATAGCATCCACATCATATGACCAATTCCGTATTAAGCAAGTCACTGGTACTTCCTGCTTTAGTTTTTGGAAGCAGGAATCAGGGGGATAGAATTATGGTCAGATTTGCCAAATGGAGGGCTGGGAGAGCTTTGTATGCATCTCTGCGTGTGGAGTAAAGGTGGGTGGTCTAGAGTTTTTTTCTCCCTCTGGTTGCACATGTGACATGCTGGTAGAAATGAGGTAAAACGGATTTAAGGTTGACTGCATTAATGTCCCCGGCCACTAGGAGCACCACTTCTGGATGAGCATTTTATTGTTTGCTCATGGCCTTATAGAGTTGGTTGAGTGCGGTCTTAGTGCCAGCATCGGTCTGTGGTGGTAAATATACAGCTACAAATAATATAGATGAGAACTCTCTTGGTAGATAGTGTTGTCTACAGCTTATCGTAATGTATTCTACCTCAGGCGAGCAATACCTCGAGACTTCTTTAATATTAGACATTGCGCACCAGCTGTTATTGACAAATAGACACACCCCCACCCCTCGTCTTACCAGACGTAGCTTCTCTGTTCTGCCGGTGCATGGAAAATCCCGCCAGCTCTATATTATCTGTGTCGTCATTCAGCCACGACTCGGTGAAACATAAGATATTACAGTTTTAATGTCCCGTTGGTAGGATAATCTTGATCGTAGGTCATCAATTTCACTTTCCAATATTGCACGTTGGTCAATAGAACAGATGGCAGTGGGAGTTTACTCGCTCGCCTACGAATTCTCAGAAGGCAACCCGACCTCCTCCCCCTTTTTCTCCGTCTTTCCTTCTTGCAAATGACGGGAATTTGGGCCTGTTCCCAGGAAAGCAGTATGTCCTTTCTGTCAGACTCGTTACAGAAAAATAATTCTTCCAGTTCGAGGTGAGTAATCGCTGTTCTGATGTCCAGAAGTTATTTTCGGTCATAAGAGACAGTAGCAGCAACATTATGTACAAAATAACTTCAAATATAAGTTACAAACAAGGAGAAAAAACGAACGTAATAGCAGAGTTGGTTAGGAGCACGTAAAACGTCAGCCATTTCCATTATAGATCCTTCTTTCTATTGTTGTTGGAAGAGCAATTCTTACAATCTTGTTCTAAATTCAATCACCCTCTTTTTCTTCATCCTCAACATTCAGTTAATTCAAATGAAATTGTAAAGTCATGTGCACAATTATCAGTTTCTATTTGGTTTATAACGCCCATTCATTGGCACATTCATTCAGTGAGGAGAGAGACACATTAGTGCCTTGGGACCAATGCTTTACACTGTACCCAAAAGCATAATCAGTGGTCTAACTCCCCCTTGCGATGGTCTGGAGCAATGAAGCAGTGACGCAGTATAACGTACTATAGCACAATTTACCTCAATGTCCCACGGCATAATCTCAAAACCTTCAATTGAGGAACGTCAGCTATGCTAGCAATGATAGTGATAATGATTATCAAAATATACATAACCAGATTTGGTCCTGCCGTTCATACCTACACATACGCTATGGTCACAAGACGCAGGCCTCCTTATTGTCCCTAGAATTTCTAAGCCAACAGTTGGAGGCAGGGCTTTCTCCTATAGAGCTCCATTTTTATGGAATGGTCTGCCTATCCATGTGAGAGATAGAGACTCGGTCTCGACCTTTAAGTCTTTATTGAAGACTCACCTCTTCAGTGGGTCCTATGATTGAGTGTCTGGCCCAGGAGTGTGAAGGTGAAAGGAAAGGCACTGGAGAAACTAACTGCCCTTGCGGTCTCTGCCTGGCTGGTTCCCCTCTCTCCACTGGGTTTCTCTGCCTCAAACCTTATTGCAGGGGCTGAGTCACTGGCTTACTGGTGCTCTTCCCTGCCGTCCCTAGGAGGGGTGCGTCACTTGAGTGGGTTGAGTCACTGACATGATCTTCCTGTTCTGCCTGCAGCTATGGAACACTGACCTGTTCACCGGACGTGCTACCTGTCCCAGATCTATTTTTTTTTACTCTGTAGAGACAGCAGCAGCGGTAGAGATACTCTGAATGATCGGCTATGAAAAGCCAACTGACATTTACTCCTGAGGTGCTGACCTGTTACACCCTCTACAACCACTGTAGGTTTCTTCCTAGGTTCCGGGCCTTTCTAAGGAGTTTTTCCTAGCCACCGTGCTTCTAAACCTGCATTGCTTGCTGTTTGGGGTTTTAGGCTGGGTTTCTGTACAGCACTTGTGACATCAGCTGATGTAAGAAGGGCTTTATAAATAAATTTGCTTGATTGATAACCAGCACTCTATGATCTAGTGTAACGCCCTGGCCATAGAGAGGGTTTTTTTGTTCTTTATTTTGGTTAGACCAGGGTGTTACATTGGGTGGGCGTTCTATGTTCATTTTCTAGGTTTTTTGTATTTCTTTGTTTTGGGCCGTGTGTGGCTCCCAATCAGGCACAGCTGAAGTTCGTTGTTGCTGATTGGGAGTCACACATAAGGAGCATGTTTTTCCTTTGGGTTTTGTGGGTAATTGTTTCTGTTAGTGTTTTGCACCTGACAGGACTGTTTGGCTGTCATTTTTTTTCTTATTTTTGTATAGTGTTCTTTCTGCTATTAAATATTCAATGATGAACACTAACTCCGCTGCACCTTGGTCTACTCTCTCTCACGACAGCCGTTACATCTAGCTATACTCACCACCACTCGGGACCAACAAACTTCAACCACCTATTCCCCATGATAGAGTCCTTCGACCGGGCATGCAAACCAGTTGTTGGCTGTGCATCCTGCTGGAAGCTTAGGTTCGAAATATTCCCATCTTCAACTTAGATGGAAGCATGCATTGTATGGTCAATCCGTATATGTCTTTCAATCTCAAATGACCCTGATCCTTTGAACATGTTGGTTGGGGGCGATGAAACAACGGAGCCCCATTCAATGAAGGGAAGAGAAGTGGGCGGAGGGGCGATTTGCACGTGGAGCTTGGCAAAAGGGTGCATGATCTGTTGACATAATTGCAATCCAAATCAAACCTTAATTTACTTGTTGTGAAGCACGGAGGTTCCAAATGCCGTTTTAGACGAGACTGACCAAAATTATCCTATTCATACTTTGTAGTCAATTTTGATACTAGAATAAAAATGTTTCTGACTCATATCGATGCCACATAGGCTGTTTTCAAAGGGATTAGTTGTTTTTTAGGGGAAGTCACTCTTTAAATATAACCATAAGGAAACATTATGCTAAAGTACCGAAATTTCCACAGAAGAACGTTGTTTCTTAACGTTCTCTGAACTATTTGAGAACATTCCCAATGTCGAACCAGTTGGCGAACGTTCCAAGAACATTACCAACATTTGAATTAAATGTAACCATGTTAGAATATTTAGGAAACATTCTGTTAAAGTAATGAAATACCAAGAGAATAATGTTTTTTTTGTCAAGTTCCTTAAATATGCTGAGAATGTTCCATAGCCAAGAAACTATCCTACACCATTTCCAGAAAGTTGTGGGAAGGTTTTATGCAAAATAATCAATGGACAACCACGCACTCACAACCAAGCTCTAAGAAACATAAGGTTCTCAGAATGTTATGTGCTAGCTAGGATGTTTATGTGAGAGTCCATGCTTCATTGCTCTCATAGGACCGTCCGTCCTGGACCTTCTCCTAAGGCAACATCTCACAGGCCAATGTCTCATTAAAACCCTGAGAAGAAAGAATAGAAAATGTTTTTGCTTTTCCTCAGGGGTGTGTTGAAATTACAAGTGACATGACACATCACCATAAAACAGAAATATTCCTATAAAATAACACAATAAAATAGATGTATAAAATTAATGGGTGAGCAAGTTGTACTTGTGCCCATGACAATAGCCCAGGGGGTTCCAGTAGGCACTTAATATTATGGTATAATTGTACCCTCCAACCTGACCTGTTAAATATCTGGCAGATTGGCACACTATAACTTCATTAACATAATTTGGAATGTTATTGAACACCTCCCCGTTCCCCTCCCGCACAATCTCTCACATCTATAATGTATGTCAGTTCATCACAGACATGTATTTATTTTATTTAACCTTCATTTTAGCAGGAAGTCACATTGAGACCAAGGCCTCTTTCCCAAGGGAGTACAGCAATTTATAAAATGTACAACATTCAAACACAATACTACAAGCAATTTAAGAAGCAGAAAAATTTCTCAACAATGAGATCCTCCATTAAGTTCAACTGCACTAGACACACCAGAGCATCAAGGTGCAGAGAGCTCTGCAGATCATTCCATACAGGGTGGCACAAAAAACTGAATGCAGATTTACCTAATTCCATAGAGATCAACAGGACCTCTAGAGTATTTCTGTAATTTAACAATTAAGTAAGGTATGGCAGAAGTTTGCACAAGAGTGCTTAATAAACGAAGAGAGCAGGTGCATTGATCTACAAAACTTAAGACAAGGCCAGCCTACTTTCTGATACAGAATGCAATGATGTGAACTGAACCAATCGCCCGTAATAAAGTGTAGTGTGCTATGATAAACTGTGTCCAATGGCTTCAATACAGTGGCAGCTGCATCCATATAGACGATATTGCCATAGCCTAAAGCCAGGAATGAATGTCAACTGAATGATTTGTTTTCTGCTATTTAACGAAAGGCATGCCCTATTTCTATAAAAAGAGCCCATTTTAATTATTGTATGTATAGTGTCAGAAAGTGTGAACGGTCCACCCTATTTAGAGAGGTGAGTCATGTTAACAACATGTTTATGTATTCTTGTGTTGAGCTGTGGAAAGTTAATCAAGACCAGATATATTAAAGATCATATCTGTGTGTTGTTAACACAGCTGGTCATCAACAGCTCAAGGCTACATCAAAAATCGGACTACTAAAACACTGTGCACTTTGATTAGATTATCGCTCCAAGGGAACTTTCCACTTAGAGTAGCACCACATAACAATAAAGGGGGATTAAAAGTGGACAGGAAACTGTAAAGCTCTCTGTTACAAGGCAGATGTATAGAGCCAAGATAAACCCACCCACCTCCTCCTACTCCTCCTGCTCCTCCTCCTCAGCTGGCCTCGGCAAGGTCTCTCTCCTCCTAAAGCTACTCCTCTTTATGTTCCTCTGCCAGCTGGCCTGAGAGAGACCTGGTGAAGGAGGGTAAAGAATCAAAGAGAAAGGGATGGAGACAGACAGAGGTGGACAGAGTGAGATGGCGAATACTCTACAAGTTTGCATTCCCTGCAGCGCGGGACAATTGTCTGTGAAAACAGAGTGATATAATTAAGAGGGCACAACTGTAGAAGTGTGTCACGACTTCCTCACGAAGTCGGTCCCTCTCCTTGTTCGGGCGGCATTCGGTGGTTGATGTCATCGGTCTTCTAGCCATTGCCGATCCACTTTTCATTTTCCTTTTGTTTTGTCTTTGTTTTACACACCTGGTTTCAATTCCCCAATTACATGTTCATTATTTAACCCTCTGTTTCCCCATGGATTTTGTGCGTGTTTGTTCGTTGTTAAGTGGTCGAGATTTCTGTGAGCTGGTGTGTTTCCCTGCGTGGAATGATTTTGTTGTTTTATTTGAGTAAAGGAAGTTTTTTACTCAGTTCTGTGTCCTGCGCCTGACTCCGTCCTACTCGCTGCACGCTGACACTTGACAGAAACACGCACCTCAAATATATAGTCAGCAGGTGCACCCAGTCCTCCGTTACCGGTGTAGAAGCGCGTCCAGAGCACGCGTCGATGCTCCAAAATCTTGGCACAGCCATGGAGTGATGGTAGAGAGGGGGTTTTCCCACACCCCCATCAACTTCACCCCAACCCACACCGCTGTCCACCCCTCCGTCACCTGGACCCAGTGAGATTCGGCTCTCGCTCCCGAGGGCATATGATGGAACGGTTGCCAGGTGCCAGGGGTTCCTGCTCCAGTTGGAGCTCTACCTGGCGACCGTCCACCCGGCTCCCTTGGGACACGAAAGCGTGTCCGCCCTCATCACCTGTTTGTCGGGGAAAGCGCTTGAGTGGGCCAACGCCGTATGGGGAGGAGTAGATGCAGCGTTGGTCCGCTATGAGAACGCTTATTCCATCTCAGACAGGGGATGAGGAGCGCACAGGACTTCACACTGGACTTCAGGACCCTGGCTGCCAGTGCAGGATGGAATGACAGGGCCCTGATCAACTATTACCGGTGCAGTATGCGAGAGGACGTTCGTTGGGAGCTGGCTTGCAGGGACACCACCCTTAACCTCGACCAGCTGGTGGATTTATCCATCCGGCTGGATAACCTGTTGGCCACCCGCCGACGTCCGGATCGGGGTCCGTTAATTCCATCCCCCAGCACCTCCGATCCTACACCTATGGAGGTCGGAGGTGCTGCTCTAAGGGTGACCGGAGGGGGGGGGCGTTTCCTGCACCACATGTGGCCGCAGAGGGCACATCGCTGGTCGGTGCTGGAGAGGTTCCCCAGGGAGTCGAGGCAGCAGGCAGGGCACTGGTGGATCATCCCAGGTGAGTAGGCACCCGACTCACCCAGAGCTCCCTGTTGCGCACATGTGTGTATGTATTGAATTTCCTGAGTTTTCCCCGCATTCCCAGCATAAGGCGCTAGTAGATTCAGGTGCAGCTGGGAACTTTATTGACTGTTCGTTTGCACTTAGATTAGGGATCCCTATTGTTCCTGTTGATGTGCCCTTCCCTGTACATGCCTTAGATAGTCGTCCTGTAGGGTCAGGGCTGATTAGGGAGACCATTGCTCCACTATTTATGATAACGCAGGAGGGTCATGTGGAGAGAATCAGTCTCTTCCTGATTGGTTCTCCTGCGTTTCTCGTGGTGTTGGGTCTTCCCTGGTTGGCCTATCATGACCCCACTATTTCCTGGCAACAGAGGGCTCTCAAGGGATGGTCACGTAAGTGCTTAGGGAGGTGTGTAGGTGTTTCCATCGGTGCTACTACGGTGGAGAGTCCAGACCAGGTCTCCACCGTGCACATTCCCTCTGAATATGCAGATTTGGCTCTCGCCTTCTGTAAGAAGAAGGCGACTCAACTACCACCCCATCGACGGGGGGGATTGTGCGATAAATCTCCTGGTAGACGAAGCATTTCCGAGGGGTTAATACGATAATAAGAAGGAAGTTGTAACCTGTAACACACCTCGTTTATTCTCCTCAGGACTTTAAATGGCCCCACAAACCGCGGACCCAGTTTCCGGCAGGGCAGGCGGAGGGGCAGGTTCCGGGTTGAGAGCCAGACTCTCTCCCCTGGGGCAAACACTGGGGCCTGACTGCGGCAACGGTCCATGCTCTTTTTTTGTTGTCCCCTGGCCCGTACCAGTGACTCCTGGACGGCGTTCCAGGTCTCCCTCGAGCGCTGGACCCAACACACATTGGAAGGGTGACAGGTTGGTCGAGGAGTGGCGAAGAGAGTTCTGAGCTAACTCGCCCCACGGCACGAACCTCGCCCACTCCCCTGGCCGTTCCCGGCAGTAGGACCGCAGAAACCTGCCCACATCCTCTCTACCTGCCCATTACTTTCGGGGTGGAACTCTGAGGTCAAACTGACCGAGACCCGCAGTCGCTCCATAAATGCACGCCACACCCAGGACGACCAGGATCGCGGTGTTGCCCTGGGACGGCGGGAGATCGGTGAGGAAATCCACCACCAGGTGGGACCATGGTCGCTGCGGAACCGGGAGGGGCTGTAATTTCCCTCTAGGCAAGTGCCTAGGAGCCTTACTCTGGGCGCACACCGAACAAGAGGAGACATAGCGCCTCACGTCCTTACTCAAGGTGGCCCACCAGTATTTCCCACTAAGACCACGCACCGTACGCTCAATCCCTGGGTGACCCGAGGAGGGTAGCGTGTGCACCCACTGAATCAACCGATCGCGGACACTGAGCGGGACGTACTTACGACCCACGGGACACTGAGGAGGAGTAGGTTCCGCCCGTAACGCCCAATCGATATCCGCATCCACCTCCCAGACCACCGGTGCCACCAGGCAGGAGGCTGGAAGTACGGGGGTGGGATCGGTGGACCGTTCCTCAGTGTCATGGAGATGAGAGTGCGTCGGCCTTAGTGTTCTGGGAACCTGGGATGTACGAGATTGTGAACTGAAATCTCGCAAAGAACATTGCCCACCTGGCTTGACGAGGGTTCAGTCTCCTCGCCACCCGGATGTACTCCAGGTTACGGTGGTCGGTCCAGATGAGAAAAGGGTGACGCGCCCCCTCAAGCCAATGTCTCCACACCTTCAGGGCTCTTACCACAGCCAGCAACTCCCTATCCCCCATGTCATAGTTACGCTCCGCCGGACTCAACTTCTTAGAGAAGAAAGCGCAGGGGCAAAGCTTGGGTGGCGTGCCCGAGCGATGTGATAGCACAGCTCCTACCCCAGCCTCGGACGTGTCCACCTCTACTATGAATGGCAAAGAGGGATCCGGATGCGCCAGCACCGGAGCATCGGTGAACAGAGCCTTCAGACGACTAAAGACCCTGTCTGCCTCCGCCGACCACCGCAGCCGCACCGGGTCCCCCTTCATCAGTGAGGTGATGGGAGCCGCCACCTGCCCAAAGCCCCAGATGAACCTCCGATAGTAATTGGCAAACCCCAAGAACCGCTTCACCTCCTTCCCCGTGGTGGGAGTCGGCCAATTACGCATGGCCGAAATGCGGTCACATTCCATCACAACCCCGGATGTGGAAATGCGATATCCCAGGAAAGGGACGGCTGGCTTGGAGAACTCACATTTCTCAGCCTTGACATATAGGTCATGCTCCACCAGTCACGCAAGCGCTTTACCCACCAGAGACACATGCTCGGCGCATGTAGCGGAGAAGATCAGAATATCATCGATGTACACCACCACACCTAGCCCTACAGGCTAACTCCCGGCGGACGTCCTCCCTCAAACTACACCGGTAGTGATCTATAAGGGCCCTCTCATTCCACCCCGCTCCAGCGGCCAAGGTCCGGAACTCAAGAGCAAAGTCCTGCGCGCTCCTCGTCTCCTGTCTCAGGTGGAATAGCCGCACCCCCGCCGCTCTCCCCTCCGGGGGATGATCGAACACTCCCCGGAAGCGGCGGGTGAACTCCGGGTAGTTGTCCCTGGCTGAGTCCGGACTGTCCCAAACGGCGTTGGCCCATACCAGGGCTCTACCCGTGAGACACGAGACAAGGACGCTGACACTCTCCTCCCCCGAGGGAGGAGGACAGACGGTCGCCAGGTATAACTCCAGCTGGAGTAGGAACCCCTTACACCCAGCGGCCGTGCCATCGTACTCCTTGGGGGGGGCGAGTTTAACCCCGCTGGCACTGGGTGCTGTGGGTGCTGGTTGGGTGCCGGCTGTTGAACTGCCTGGTCAGTGGGGCCAGAAGCGCTTCGGTCCCATCTCTCCAGGCGCGCCAGCACCTGGTCCATGGCGGTACCCAGATGGTGGAGGAGGGTGGAGTGTTGAGCGACCCTCTCTTCCATGGATGGGGCTGGCGCTGAAGCTCCTGCTGACTCCATTTTCTTTGGTGCGGGATTCTGTCACAAGGTGTGGCTCAAGGAAGAGGTAGAGGTAGAGTCAAGCGCAGGAGACAGATGATTCTGTGAATAATACTTTAATATATCCACACAAAAAAAAACACAAGCACGGTCGGGCAGGGCATAATAATAAAACGCACCACCCTCTCCAAACATAACGCAGGGACGCAGCCCAATATAAACTCCGCGTAAAACACGGGCAGAGGAAAACATAGACCCTCACTTCCAAAACAAGAGCCCTGACAAAAACAATCCCACACAAAACACAAACCTACCTAGCTAGCCTAAATACCCCCCCCCCTACTAACAATTAATACAAAACAGGTGCGTGCCTATCCTAGACCTAACTAACAGAACCTGAAAACAGAGGATCGGTAGCAGCTAGTAGGCCGGCGACGACGACCGCCGAGCGCCGCCCGGGCGAGGAGGGGCGCCACCTTACGTAGGTGTCGTGACAAATATGATATGTATTACGATTCTCACGGTTCTATATGTATTGCGATTCTCACGGTTCTATATGTATTGCGATTCTCACGGTTCTATATGTATTGCGATTGTCACGGTTCTATATGTATTACGATTCTCACGGTTCTATATTATATTGTGATTCTCATGGTTCTATATGTATTGCGATTCTCACGGTTCTATATGTATTGCGATTCTCATGGTTCTATATGTATTGCGATTCTCACGGTTCTATATGTATTGCGATTCTCACGGTTCTATATGTATTACGATTCTCACGGTTCTATATGTATTGCGATTGTCACGGTTCTATATGTATTACGATTCTCACGGTTCTATATTATATTGTGATTCTCACGGTTCTATATTATATTGTGATTCTCATGGTTCTATATGTATTGCGATTCTCACGGTTCTATATGTATTGCGATTCTCACGGTTCTATATGTATTGCGATTCTCACGGTTCTATATGTATTGCGATTCTCACGGTTCTATATGTATTACGATTCTCACGGTTCTATATGTATTATGATTCTCACGGTTCTATATGTATTATGATTCTCACGGTTCTATATGTATTACGATTCTCACGGTTCTATATGTATTGTGATATTTTTTTTATATGGAGAACATGCTGTGAAGGTACAGCCAACTAGCGCAAAAATAATATTGAGTTATTGTCAAAGCGATACAAAATATCGTAAAAATGTATATCCCGATATCTAACTGTATCGACCCCGCCCCGTCACCAATAAAGTATAAGGGTTTGACAGGCTGAACTTCAGTCTGTATTGGGTAAAAATAACCTTTGCTGATGGACAAAAGAAAAATCTATAAATGCAGGAAATTGTATCCAAGCCTATTGACTGGAGTACAGACTGAGAATAGAGGGGAAGTCATCCTTGTCTGAGAACTGGCTGCTTTCATTGACTGAAATTGAGCCAGAGAAAACCCAGGCATAGCCTAAAGGGCCAGCTGGGGGAAACACTGACTCATGTCCACTGCCCCCCCCCCCCCCCCCCCCCCCCCCCACACACACACACAAACACAAACACACACACACAATATTCTTCATTGTGACCCTTGTTGTATTCGTTTTAATAATAGTGGTGTGTGTGTCTAGACAGAGGGAGCACAGGGTTATGAGCTGACTCTCTCGCTCACCCAGTTTGCTGTCCAGAGGAGGGGTAAAGGTGAAGGATGGTGAGAAATGGGAGACAGAGAGAGACAGCAAAATACAAAGAAAGGGAGAGACCGAGAGGAGAACATAGTCAGAGACATAACTTTGTGCCAATATCAGTAGTGCAGTAATCATTTGAGGAGAAATAGAGACAGAAAAACACAAAGCCCTGTGCTTCTAACACTAGTTTTCTTTGGAGCGATGTGCAGAAGCCACAGTGATCCTCTGAGCTGTGAGGAGTGATACACTATGCGTGAAGACTGAGGAGTGCTAATGACCAACATATGAGAGGAGAGAGGTACTTTACTCTGAACATCTAGAACAACTAGAATTCCTTAGAGGAGATACGCTGGAAAACAGCAGTCCTATAGAAAATGAATAATACCCCAGAGTACTAAAACAAATATATCCTCCACACAGAATAATAATTTTAAGCAGAACATATTTTATAACTGTTTAATACACAGTTCATCACCTACTATCGCATAGCTAAACAGATTAATGACTTTTAGGTGGTGTTGAAGAGAGTTCAAAAGAAGGCTTCCAAAGACCATGGTGGATTCATGAGACAATGAATTAGTGGAACAATAATAATGTCCACTGGTTTTACAGTAGATATTGACAGGAGTTGTGTCACATCCTGACCATATACTTAGGTAATTTTGTATTATATTTGGTCAGGACGTGGCAGAGTTATGTTTGGTTATGGTATAGTGGGGTTGTGAGTGTTGGGTTAGGTTCTAGGTTAGGTTTTCTATGTGTAGGTGTATGTCTATGTTTGGTTAATTGGGGTTGAGACTCTCAGTTGAAGGCAGGTGTTGTCTATCTGCCTTTGATTGAGAGTCCCATATAGTGGGGTGTGTTTGTGTTTGGTATTTGTGGGTAATTGTATTTTGCACTGTGTTTCGTTTCTCCTGTGAAACTGTCACCTTTCGCCTTTGCGTGTTTATTTTGTTTTGTCGTTTCCATCAATAATAAATATGATGTGGAACAGTCAACCTGCTCCGTATTGGTCATCAAGTGATTTCGACATATCTTCCGATGAGGGAGAAGACGAGGAACGTGACAGAATTACCCACCAACAAAGGACCAAGCAGCAGAGGAAGGAGCAGCACAAGGAGAGGCACCAGGAGAAAAGCTATCTGGAGTCATGGACTTGGGAGGAAATCCTGGATGGGAAAGGACCATGGGCTCAAGCTGGGGATTATCGCCGCCCGCAGTGGGAGATCGAGGCGGCGAAAGCTGAGAGGCGCTGGTATGATGAGAGGGAGCGCAACGGACACGGGAGGCAGCCCCACAATTTTTTTGGGGGGGGGGGCACACGGGGAGATTGGCGGAGTCAGGTGGTAGACCTAAGCTAACTCCCCGTGCTTACCGGAAGCAGCGTGGTACTGGTAAGACACCGTGTTATGCTGTGGAGCGCACGGTGTCCCCAGTGCACGTTCAAAGCCCGGTGCGCTACATACCAGCCCCCCGCAAGTGCTATGCGAGTGCAGGCATCGAGCCAGGGCGGATGGTGCCAGCTCAGCGCGTCTGGTCTCCAGTGCGCCTCCTCGGTCCAGGTTATCCTGCGCCGGCGTTGCGCACTGTGTCTCCAGAGCGCTGGGAGGGTCCAGTTCGTCCAATGCCTGCTCTCCGCCCGTGCAGGGCCAAAGTGGGCATTCAGCCTGGAGTGTGGGAAAAGAGTGTCCGTACCAGAACTCCAGTGCTCCCCTACAGCCCGGTTTATCCTGTGCCTCCTCCTCGGACCAGGCCTCCAGTGGGTCTCCCCATCCTGGTCCAACCTGTGCCACCTCCCAGGACCAGGCCTTCAGTGGGTCTCCCCATCCTGGTTCATCCTGTGTCACCTCCCAGGACCAGGCCTCCAGTGGGTCTCCCCATCCTGGTCCGTCCTGTGCCACCTCCCAGGACTAGGCCTCCGGTGGGTCTCGCCAGTCAACAGTCGTCAGAGCTGCCCGCCAGTCAACAGTCGTCAGAGCTGCCCGCCAGTCAACAGTCGTCAGAGCTGCCCGCCAGTCAACAGTCGTCAGAGCTGCCCGCCAGTCAACAGTCGCCAGAGAGGTCAGACTGCGCTGAACTGCCGGAGTGGCCAGACTGCGCTGAACTGCCGGAGTGGCCAGACTGCGCTGAACTGCCGGAGTGGCCAGACTGCGCTGAACTGCCGGAGTGGCCAGATTGCCCTGAACTGCCAGTGGCCAGACTGCCCTGAACTGCCAGAGTGGCCAGACTGCCCTGAACTGCCAGAGTGGCCAGGGACGCCCCCCAGCCTGGTGAGTCCTGTGCCTGTGCCCAGGGCCAGGCATCCATCATGTCTCCCCAGCCTGGTGAATCCTGGGTCAGGGCCGTTGGAGTATCCGACACCGGGGTGCGACCCAGAGGATCCGACACCGGGGTGCGACCCAGAGGATCCGACACCGGGGTGCGGCCCAGAAGATCCGACACCGGGGTGCGGCCCAGAGGATCCGACACCGGGGTGCGGCCCAGAGGATCCGACACCGGGGTGCGACCCAGAGGATCCGACACCGGGGTGCGGCCCAGAGGATCCGACACCGGGGTGCGACCCAGAGGATCCGACACCGGGGTGCGACCCAGAAGATCCGACACCGGGGTGCGGACCAGAGGATCCGACACCGGGGTGCGACCCAGAGGATCCGACACCGGGGTGCGACCCAGAGGATCCGACACCGGGGTGCGACCCAGAAGATCCGACACCGGGGTGCGGACCAGAGGATCCGACACCGGGGTGCGGCCCAGAGGATCCGACACCGGGGTGCGGCCCAGAGGATCCGACACCGGGGTGCGGACCAGAGGATCCGACACCGGGGTGCGGCCCAGAGGATCCGACACCGGGGTGCGGACCAGAGGATCCGACACCGGGGTGCGACCCAGAGGATCCGACACCGGGGTGCGGACCAGAGTATCCGACAACAGCTTGCGACCCGGGACTGAGGGGAGCTGCCTGTGACCCAGAACCGGGTGAGTCTGGTCACAATTCTAAAGTAAAGTTGATTAACTATGACTGTGATGATTCTGCCTACAACCCAGAACCGAAGGAGTCTGCTTACAGCCTGGGACCGAAGGAGTCGGCCCACGAACCAGAACCAAAGAAGTCTGCCTACTGTCCTAAGCCCAACAGGTCGGTCTACGGTCTGTTGGACAGTAGGCCAGAACCGGAGCCACCTCCAATATAGGTGGGTTGGGGAGGGGGGGTGTAGCACTGTGCCGTCGTTGACGGCAGCCACCCTCCCTTCCCTCCCTTTAGTTAGGGGTTAATTGTGTGTTGCATTCAGTGTATGCACCTTTAGGGGGGGGTAATGTCACGTCCTGACCATATACTTAGGTAATTTTGTATTATATTTGGTCAGGACGTGGCAGAGTTATGTTTGGTTATGGTATAGTGGGGTTGTGAGTGTTGGGTTAGGTTCTAGGTTAGGTTTTCTATGTGTAGGTGTATGTCTATGTTTGGTTAATTGGGGTTGGGACTCTCAGTTGAAGGCAGGTGTTGTCTATCTGCCTTTGATTGAGAGTCCCATATAGTGGGTTGTGTTTGTGTTTGGTATTTGTGGGTAATTGTATTTTGCACTGTGTTTCGTTTCTCCTGTGAAACTGTCACCTTTCGCCTTTGCGTGTTTATTTTGTTTTGTCGTTTCCATCAATAATAAATATGATGTGGAACAGTCAACCTGCTCCGTATTGGTCATCAAGTGATTTCGACATGTCTTCCGATGAGGGAGAAGACGAGGAACGTGACAAGTTGAAAGATCTGTGTGAAGTCCCAATCCATCAGGGGTGCACTCATAATGCATAATGCTCAAACTAACACACTCACACAGGCACACATTCTAATCTAATAAATATGGCCATTCCTCCAACTGGAAAGACTCCAAATCAAACACATCTCTAACAAATTTGAATCAGCTGTGCAGTGTTAAGGCAAAAACCAAAACGTGCAACCCTTGGGATCCCGAGGACCGATTTTGGGAAAAGCTAGTCTAGCTCTATCTCATTGGCCCTTTGAACATGTAAACTGCTCTCGCTTCTGGACATATGTATACAATTAATTCAGAAAACTTAATTATGTAGTCAGAGAATGCTTTCTTACATTTATCATAGGACTCTAATATCAAAAACACTGTAAATAATGAAAGTGGAATTGTGTGATAAGTGTGAGTTTTGCATTTACTGCATTATCCCTGTTTTGCTTGAGAGGCAGAAAGCCAATCGCAATCAGCAAGGGTGACTCCAAATTCCTAAACCTCCAACATGAAGAATATTACACCACAAATCAAACAAACCCAACTCAGAACATTCCCTCTCTCAATGTGTTCGTTAACAAGATAACAAGATGGCACCGACAGACACGGTCGCCCTGTTTCTTGCTCCAAGCCAACTTGGCAATATTTTGCTTTTTTTGGCGTTATTTCTTACATTATTTGTTTCTAGTATTATTCCTACATCCAAAAATAACTTTTGGACTCCTTTGTTTAGACGTCCCGAGGCAGCCCCATTCATCCCGGGTGCTACACCAAAACGTCGACGCCGGAGGAGAGGTGGGGTTCTAGCCAGGCTTAGGCGGCAAGCAAACCATTCACCGCTTCAGAGTATATTACCTGCTAACGTATAGTCCCTGGACAACAGTCCCTGGACAAGTAGATGAGCTCAGGGCGAGGATCTCCTTTCAGAGAGACATAAGTGACTGTAAAATACTCTTTTTTACGCAATCATGACTCTCTCCGGGTATACAGCCAGCACGGTTATCCATATATTGCACGGACAGGAAGAAAGAACTCTCCGGGAAAAACAAAGGTGGAGTGGAATGTCTCATGGTTAGCAATATGGTGTGATTGTGGTAATGTACAGGTACTCAAGTCCTTTTGTTCTCCCGATCTGGAATAGCTCACCATCAAATGCCGACCGCATTACCTGCGGTTATTGTCACTGCCGTGTATATTCCCCCCCAAGCCGACATCGCAAAGGCTGTCAAGGAAATAAACTGGACTGTGCAAACTGGAAACTGCATATCCTGAGGCTGCATTTATTGTAGCTGTGGACTTTAATAAAGGCAATCTGAGGAAAACGCTCCCGGAATTCTACCAACACATCTCCTGCGTTACACACAGAGAGAACACGCTTGACCATTATTACTCTCCCTTCCGGGATGGGTAAATCCGATCACGTCTCCATCCTGCCCCTCCCCGCCGCCTATATGCAGAAACTTAAACTATAGGCACCCGTGGATTTTTAAAATTTAACCTTTAAAATAGGCAAGTCGGTTAAGAACAAATAATTTTTTACAATGATGGCCTACCCCGTCCAAACCCAGACAACGCAGGGCCAATTGTGCACCGCCCTATGAGACTCCCAATCACGGCCGGATGTGATGAACCAGGTACTGTAGTGACGCCCCTTGCATCGAGATGCAGTGCCTTAGACCGCTGTGCCACTAGGGAGCCCGAAGAGGGACTCTTCAATGTTGGTCTGACCAATTGGAATCTATGCTTCAGGATTGTTTTGATTACGCAGACTGTGAAATGTTCCGGGTCACCTCTGGGGATAGTCACGACGTACAGTGCATACGGAAAGTATTCAGACCCCTTGACTTTTTCCACATTTTGTTACGTTACGGTCATATTCTAAATTGGATTGAATAGATTTTCCCCCTCATCAATCTACACACAATACCCCATAACGACAAAGCAAAAACAGATTTTTAGACATTTTTGCTAATTTATTCAAAATAAAAAACTGAAATATCACATTTACATAAGTATTCAGACCCTATACTCAGAACTTTATTGAAGCACCTTTGGCAGTGATTACAGCCTCGAGTCTTCTTGTGTATGACGTTACAAGCTTGGCACACCTGTACTTGGGGAGTTTCTCTCATTCTTCTCTGCAGATCTTCTCAAGCTCTGTCAGGTTGTTGAGCGTCGCTGCACAGTTATTTTCAGCTCTATCCAGAGATGTTCGATCGGGTTCAAGTCCGGGCTCTGGCTGGGCCACTCAAGGTCATTCAGAGACTTGTCCCGAAGCCACTTCTGAGTTGTCTTGGCTGTGTGCTTTGGGTCATTGTCCTGTTGGAATGTGAACCTTTGCCCCCAGTCTGAGGTCCTGAGTGTTCTGGAGCAGGTTTTCATCAAGGATCTCTCTGTACTTTGCTCCATTCATCTTTCCCTCGATCCTGACTAGTCTCCCAGTCCCTGCCGTTGAAAAATATCCCAACAGTATGATGCTGCTACCACCATGCTTCACTGTAGGGATGGTGGCAGGTTTCTTACAGATATGACGCTTGGCATTCAGGCCAAAGAGTTCAATCTTGGTTTCATCAGACCAGAGAATCATGTTTCTCATGGTCTGAGAGTCCTTTAGGCTGCAGGGCCAGACGGATTTCCAGGACGTGTGCTCCGGGCATGTTCTGACATTTTCAACATGTCCCTGATTGAGTCTGTAATACCAACATGTTTCAATCAGACCACCACAGTCCCTGTGCCCATGTCGGTAGCCATGAAGTGCTTTGAAAGGCTGGTCATGGCTCACATCAACACCATTATCCCAGAAACCCTAGACCCACTCCAATTTGCATACCGCCAAAACAGATCCACAGATGATGCAATCTCTATATCACTCCACACTGCCCTTTCCCACCTGGACAAAAGGAACACCTATGTGAGAATGCTATTCATTGACTACAGCTCAGCGTTCAACACCATAAAGCTCATCACTAAACACCTCCCTCTGCAACTGGATCCTGGACTTCCTGACGGGCTGCCCCCAGGTGGTGAGGGT
This sequence comes from Salmo trutta, assembly GCF_901001165.1. Lineage (NCBI taxonomy): Eukaryota > Metazoa > Chordata > Actinopteri > Salmoniformes > Salmonidae > Salmo > Salmo trutta. The sequence goes on from NC_042957.1 coordinate 23,587,945, forward strand.
AGGTAGCAACACATCTGCCACGCTGATCCTCAACACTGGAGCCCCCCAGGGGTGCGTGCTCAGTCCCCTCCTGTACTCCCTGTTCACCCACAACTGCATGGCCAGGCACAACTCCAACGCCATCATTAAGTTTGCAGATGACACAACAGTGGCAGGCCTGATCACCGACAACGACGAGACCGCCTATAGGGAGGAGGTCAGAGACCTGGCCGGATGGTGCCAGAATAACAACCTATCCCTCAACTTTACCAAGACTAAGGAGATCATTGTGGACTACAGGAAAAGGAGGACCGAGCACGCCCCCATTCTCATCGACATGGCTGTAGAGGAGCAGGTTGAGAGCTTCAAGTTTCTTGGTGTCCACATCACCAACAAACTAGAATGGTCCAAACACACCAAGACAATCGTGAAGAGGGCACGACAAAGCCTATTCCCCCTCAGGAAACGAAAAAGATTTGGCATGGGTCCTGAGATCTTCAAAAGGTTCTACAGCTGCAACATCGAGAGCATCCTGAGTGGTTGCATCACTGCCTGGTATGGCAATTGCTCGGCCTCCAACCGCAAGGCATTACAGAGGGTAGTGCATACGGCCCAGTACATCACTGGGGCTAAGCTGCCTGCTTAGCCCCAGTGACACAGCTGCAGGCTGTGTCAGAGGAAGGCCCTAAAAATTGTCAAAGACCCCTCCCACCCCAGTCATAGACTATTCTCTCTACTACCGCATGGCAAGCGGTACCGGAGTGCCAAGTGTAGGACAAAAAAGGATTCTCAACAGTTTTTACCCCCAAGCCATAAGACTCCTGAATAGGTAATCAAATGGCTACCCGGACTATTTGCATTGTGTGCCCCCCCAACCCCTCTTTTACGCTGCTGCTACTCTCTGTTTATCACATATGCATAGTCACTTCAACTATACATTCATGTACATACTACCTCAATTGGCCCGACCAACCAGTGCTCCCGCACATTGGCTAACCGGGCTTTCTGCATTGTGTCCTAATCACCCAACACCCGCCAACCCCTCTTTTACGCTACTGCTACTCTCTGTTCATCATATATGCTTAGTTACTTTAACCATATCTACATGTACAGTTGTGGCCAAAAGTTTTGAGAATGACACAAATATTAATTTCCACAAAGTTTGCTGCTTCAGTGTCTTTAGATATTTTTGTCAAATGTTACTATGGAATACTGAAGTATAATTACAAGCATTTCATAAGTGTCAAAGGCTTTTATTGGCAATTACATGAAGTTGATGCAAAGAGTCAATATTTGCAGTGTTTACCCTTCTTTTCAAAACCTCTGCAATCCGCCCTGGCATGCTGTCAATTAACTTCTGGGCCACATCCTGACTGATGGCAGCCCATTCTTGCATAATCAATGCTTGGAGTTTGTCAGAATTTGTGGGTTTTTGTTTGTCCACCCGCCTCTTGCGGATTGACCACAAGTTCTCAATGGGATTAAGGTGTGGGGAGTTTCCTGGCCATGGACCCAAAATATCAATGTTTTGTTCCCCGAGCCACTTAGTTATTACTTTTGCCTTATGGCAAGGTGCTCCGTCATGCTGGAAAAGGCATTGTTCATCACCAAACTGTTCCTGGATGGTTGAGAGAAGTTGCTCTTGGAGGATGTTTTGGTACCATTCTTTATTCATAGCTGTGTTCTTAGGCAAATTGTGAGTGAGCCCACTCCCTTGGCTGAGAAGCAACCCCACACATGAATGGTCTCAGGATGCTTTACTGTTGGCATGACACAGGACTGATGGTAGCGCTCACCTTGTCTTCTCCGGACAACCTTTTTTCCGGATGCCCCAAACAATCGGAAAGGGGATTCATCAGAGAAAATGGCTTTACCCCAGTCCTCAGCAGTCCAATCCCTGTGCCTTTTGCAGAATATCAGTCTGTCCCTGATTTTTTTCCTGGAGAGAAGTGGCTTCTTTGCTGCCCTTCTTGACACCAGGCCATCCTCCAAATGTCTTCGCATCCCTGTGTGTGCAGATGCACTCACACCTGCCTGCTGCCATTCCTGACAAGCTCTGTACTGGTGGTGCCCCGATCCCGCAGATGATTCAACTTTAGGAGATGGTCCTGGCGCTTGCTGGACTTTCTTGGGCGCCCTGAAGCCTTCTTCACAACAATTGAACAGCTCTCCTTGAAGTTCTTGATGATCTGATAAATGGTTGATTTAGGTGCAATCTTACTGGCAGCAATATCCTTGCCTGTGAAGCCCTTTTTGTGCAAAGCAATGATGACGGCACGTGTTTCCTTGCAAGTAACCATGATTGACAGAGGAAGAACAATGATTCCAAGCAGCACCCTCCTTTTGAAGCTTCCAGTCTGTTATTCGAACTCAATCAGCATGACAGAGTGATCTCCAGCCTTGTCCTCGTCAACACCCACACCTGTGTTAACGAGAGAATCACTGACATGACGTAAGCTGGTTCTTTTGTGGCAGGGCTGAAATGCAGTGGAAATGTTTTTGGGGGATTCAGTTCATTTGCATGGCAAAAAGGGACTTTGCAATTAATTGCAATTCATCTGATCACTCTTCACAACATTCTGGAGTATATGCAAATTGCCATCATACAAACTGAGGCAGCAGACTTTGTGAAAATTAATATTTGTGTCATTCTCAAAACTTTTGGCCATGACTGTACATACCTTCTCCGCTATGCAATCTGGTTTCAGAGCTGGGCATGGGTGCACCTCAGCCACGCTCAAGGTCCTAAACTATATCATAACCGCCATTGAAAAGAGACATTACTGTGCAGCCATATTCATCGACCTGGCCAAGGCTTTCAACTCTGTCAATCACCACATTCTTATCTGCACACTCAACAGCCTTGGTTTCTCAAATGATTGCCTCGCCTGGTTCACCAACTACTTCTCTGATAGAGTTCAGTGTGTCAAATCGGAGGGCCTGTTATCCGGACCTCTGGCAGTCTCTATGGGGGTGCCACAGGGTTCAATTCTCGGGCTGACTCTCTTCTCTGTGTACATCAATGATGTCGCTCTTGCAGCTGGTAATTCTCTGATCCACCTCTACGCAGACGACACCATTCTGTATACCTCTGGACCTTCTTTGGACACTGTGTTAATTATCCTCTAGACGAGCTTCAATGCCATACAACTCTCCTTCCATGGCCTCCAACTGCTCTTAAATGCAAGTAAAACTAAATGCATGCTCTTCAACCGATCGCTGCCCGCACCTGCCCGCCCGTCCTGCATCACTACTCCGGACGGTTCTGACTTAGAATATGTGGACAACTACAAATTCCTAGGTGTCTAGTTAGACTGTAAACTCTCCTTCCAGACTCACATTAAGCATCTCCAATCCAAAATTAAATCTAGAATCGGCTTCCTATTTCACAACAAAGCATCCTTCACTCATGCTGCCAAACATACCCTCGTAAAACTGACCATCCTACCGATCCTTGACTTCGGCGATGTAATTTACAAAATAGCCTCCAATACCCTACTCAATAAATTGGATGCAGTCTATCACAGTGCCATCCATTTTGTCACCAAAGCCCTATATACTACCCACCACTGCGACCTGTACGCTCTCGTTGGCTGGCCCTCGCTTCACTCTCGTCGCCAAACCCACTGGCTCCAGGTCATCTACAAGTCTCTGCTAGGTAAAGCCCCGCCTTATCTCAGCTCACTGGTCACCATAGCTGCACCCACCCGTAGCACGCGCTCCAGCAGGTATATCTCACTGGTCACCCCCAAAGCCAATTCCTCCTTTGGCCGAGTTTCCTTCCAGTTCTCTGCTGCCAATGACTGGAACAAACTGCAAAAAACACTGAGGCTGAAGACTCATATCTCCCTCACTAGCTTTAAGAACCAGCTGTCAGAGCAGCTCACAGATCACTGCACCTGTACATAGGTCATCTGTAAATAGCCCATCCAACTACCTCATCCCCATACTGTATTTATTTATTTATCTTGCTCCTTTGCACCCCAGTATCTCTACTTGCACATTCATCTTCTGCACATCTACCATTCTAGTGTTTAATTGCTATATTGTAATTACTTTGCAACCATGGCCTATTTATTGCCTTACCTCCCTTATCCTACCTCATTTGCACATACTGTCTATAGACTTTTTTTTCTACTGTATTATTGACTGTATGTTTGTTTATTCCATGTTTAACTCTGTGTTTTTGTATGTGTCGAACTGCTTTGCTTTATCTTGGCCAGGTCGCAGTTGCAAATGACAACTTGTTCTCAACTAGCCTACCTGGTTAAATAAAGGTGAAAAAATAAAAATAAAAATACACCTCAATCAGCCCAACTAACCGGTGTCTGTATGTAGCCTCGCTACTTTTATAGCCTTGCTACTGTATATAGCCTCGCTACTGTTATTTTTCACTGTCTTTTTACTGTTGTTTTTATTTCTTTACTCACCTATTGTTCACCTAATACCTTTTTTGCACTATTGGTTAGAGCCTGTATGTAAGCATTTCACTGTAAGGTCTACTACACCTGTTGTATTTGGCACACGTGACAAATAAACTTTGATTTGATTTGATTTGAAATTGTCCCTCAACACCGACACCGTGGTGAAGAAGGCACAACAGCGCAACTTCAATTTTAGGAGGTTTAAGACATTTTTATTGGGACTTTAAGACCATCACGAACTTCTGGTACGGCAACTGCCTTTTCCTGCAGTCAAATGACCTTGTGGCCTCATGGGTAGAATGGTATTAATATTTTTCATAATTTAATAATCAATAAACATTATTTAAAAAACCTGCCAAAAATCTGGTGTTTCTATGTCAAACAGTTTTGTTATATTTCAGTCTTATGTGGTGTATATAAAGTGTAATATTTCAATGTAAACTCAAAACTGAATACATTTCAACTCTATATCTGAAATGGTACAGGTGTATTATTTTCTTTTAAGCCCATAACCATGTGTGTGAGGTGTATACCTTTGTTTCAAAGTAGATTTTTTTATGACAACCAAGAAACACTCTGTGTGACCCTGATTTAGCCCACTGTAGTAAAAGGTTTTAAGAGCCTTGAGGCTGCATGTAAAGAAGTTATCACTGGTGTGCATTAGCTACCACAGCTGCCTCACCTCAGACCTACAGCCAGCTGTTAGCAGTAGCCACTCAGATAAATGATTATCTCTTGGCCTAGTGGGAGAACATGAGTGTTTGAAATGCCGATTATACTTGAAGTGCAGAGTATACGTTACTTATATTTTTGTGAGTGAGTGAAGGTCTGTGAACAGATTTCTGTGCCCACTCCTTTATTCTTGAAAATAAAATAGCTGAGTTTGAGTGGGTTGTGTTTTCCCTGGACAGTAAACAGCACTAGGATCTTAGATACCATCAATAAGCACATGTTTATTCTAGCAACCACACAGTTTTACTCACTCAAACTGACCCGCTTTACAATTTACAAATCACTCAGTTTATTTTCCTTTCTCATCATATACAGTACCAGCTGCCTCACCTTAAACCTACAGCCAGCTGTCAGCAGTAATCACCCAGATACATTATTAGCTCTTGGTCTAGAGAGAGAGTACGAAGTTCTGATTTCATATGGTTCAAATCTTGGATGGGCCTAACAATGCATAATAAAGACATTGAAATGCACTTTAGCCCTCCTCTGGTTTTAACTGTGGGTTGGAGAAGTTACGGCACAAAGAGTGAAAGAGGCGTGCAAGAGAGCTTTCCATCCCATGTAAGCAAGATTTCATCAACACACATCCGCCAATAAGCTGGTCTTTCAGCAAGACTTCTTTGAGAAAATAAACCAGCACCTGAATCTAACCACATTGGTGGAATTTATGACTGAATGTTTTCATTGACCTGAGTAGTCTAAAAGCACGGAAACACAGTTAGCATTTGCCGTCCAAGAGTACTTAGCACCTCTGAACAGAGTGCCAGAGTGGCAGAGTGCCAGCCATACTAGCAAACCGATTCTACATGTAGAATCACGCAAAAATGTTGTCAGTCAGACGTCCACTGGCAGGTGGTCCCTAAAACAAACTGAGCCGAATGAACGGCAGATGAACAACAGATCGACATTCGGTGTGGTGTGTACGCTCCCTAAAGGAGGTGCATGCAAACCCACTCATGTTTAGACCACCCTTTGGGCTTCACTCAGGGACACCAGAAGGAATGTAGGAAAAAAAGCAATCACTCTGTCATGCTGATTGAGTTCGAATAACAGACTGGAAGCTTCAAAAGGAGGGTGCTGCTTGGAATCATTGTTCTTCCTCTGTCAATCATGGTTACTTGCAAGGAAACACGTGCCGTCATCATTGCTTTGCACAAAAAGGGCTTCACAGGCAAGGATATTGCTGCCAGTAAGATTGCACCTAAATCAACCATTTATCAGATCATCAAGAACTTCAAGGAGAGCTGTTCAATTGTTGTGAAGAAGGCTTCAGGGCGCCTAAGAAAGTCCAGCAAGCGCCAGGACCATCTCCTAAAGTTGAATCATCTGCGGGATCGGGGCACCACCAGTACAGAGCTTGTCAGGAATGGCAGCAGGCAGGTGTGAGTGCATCTGCACGCACAGGGATGCGAAGACATTTGGAGGATGGCCTGGTGTCAAGAAGGGCAGCAAAGAAGCCACTTCTCTCCAGGAAAAAAATCGGAATGGAAAGGAATGTAGGAAAAAAGCGGTTAAGAGCGGTGGGCCAGTAACTGAAGGGTGGCTGCTTCGAATCCCCAAGCTGGCAAGGTGGAAAAACCTGCTGTTCTGCCATTAAGTAATACAGTTAACGCCCAAAAACAACTGCTTCCCAGGCACCAATGACCTTGATTCAGGCAGCCTCCCCTCACCTCAGATTCAGAGGGATTGGGTTAAACGTGAAAGGATCATTCTATGAAAATTGTGGATTTTTGAACAGCGAACTTTTACAAATTTGTATTCTTTTTGTTTTATCAAAACTTATAGTCAGATAATAGTTAACTGCTTAACATTATAAATCAACATAAATGACAGCTTAACATCGTTTTTTATTTTTACTACATTACATAAAAAAATGCTTGTGCTGCCTTTTTGTCACTGGTGTTACTTATATTTCAGATGACAATTCAGGCTTTCTAGAATGTAATTTTAGACTTTAATTTGCATATATAATCAAAGGGAGAAAAGGTTAATGATAATACTAAGAAATTGTTTGGATTAGTAATAATTGACTTTAAACACGCTTGTGTAAAGTTCTATTGTCTGACATTTTTTCATTTATACTATTGTTTTTTTGTTGTTGAAACATTAGAAATAATTGAGGTTGAGACATCAAAATTGAATGATCATATTCTTAAAATGTTTACTAATGAATGTAGCAACAGTTAGGTACTGTAGATACAAAAACCATATTCAATTAAATTGGGCAACACCAATTTGCCATACAGTAATACCATTGACGCAATGTAACACCAGTGACACAATGTGAAACCAATGACAAACATAAGATTAATTAAACAAATTGTATACATTTATTAGTAATACCATTGACGCAATGTAACACCAGTGACACAATGTGAAACCAATGACAAACATAAGATTAATTAAACACATTTTATAAATGTATTAGTAATATTTTTAATTACAAATAATTTCAGATTTCATAAAATGGGGTGATTTAATATGAACAATAAAATGATGGTTGTTGGTCAAAGATTAAGACCAAAAGATGAAGTGTATTGACTAAAATGTTTTGCCTGCTGAAATCATGTCTTAGGTAGAACTGTCGTACGGCTCTCTTGTATATTTCAGACAAGCTTGTTTGTCGAGCTCTGTTTCATGGCTTCCAGGCTTTGTATGAAAAACCAATGCTCTGCTCACATAACTTTTTGAATGTATATTTCTTTATCAGCTTTCCTGACTGTCACGTCCTGGCCAGTATAAGGGTTAATTGGTATTGTAGTTTGGTCAGGACGTGGCAGAGGGTATTTGTTTTATGTGGTTCAGGGTGGTGTTTTTGTTGTAAGGGCATTTGATTTAGTATTCCGGGGTTTTTGGGCACTGTTTGAGTTTCACGTATTTCTATGTTGATCTAATTAGTTGTATGTCTATGTTTGGTTAATTGGGGTGGACTTCCAATTGAAGGCAGCTGTGTGGTGTTGCCTTTGATTGGAAGTCCTATATTAGTTGGGTGTGTTTGTCTGTTTATTGTGGGAGATTGTTCTGAGTTTAGCCTTGTGCCTTGCCAGACTGTCTGTAGTTCGTTTTGTTGTTTTGGAGTGTTCTTTTTGATTTAATAAATGTTCAAAATGAACAACCGCATGCCTGCTGCGTTTTGGTCCTCCTTCACCGACAACTGTGACACTGACAGTATATTTACAAACCCCTGTTTGGCTTTGGCTGCTTTGTACTTTGCTCTTAGATCCCCCCAAGAGACCATAGTGGAAGTTTAGAGTTGTTCTAATTGATGAAGAGGCCGGGCAGCCTTGTAGAGTGCTTCTCATCTTCGTTTTTGGACTGTCACAGTCTTGATTTTTAGCCTGCAAACGGTGACGTTTTTGTATCTGTGGTGTAGTCTTTTGTACTTCTCCATCTTCTCTTGCAACACCTGACGTTTTCTTCTGCCTATCTGTGCTTCTCTCCTGCGCAATCTCCACCCTTGGATTCGTTGTCTGTGAAGATGTAATATATACTTGTATTCGATTTCCAGTGTAAGATGCAGGCAACATAATACAAATATGAAATGCTACTCTGTCACACCTATCCACAAAACTACGTAGCTTGTTAAAACAGTATATATCAATTATTGTGCCATGTGACAAATATATCCTTAAAGGGATAGTTCATCTGAATTACGAAATAACATATTGGTTTCCTTACCATGTAAGCAGTCTATGGATAAGGTATGATCGCAATCAATGCTTTGGTTTTGTGCCACAAATGCAAAATAATTAGCATTTGAAACAGTGGCCAGGTAAACAAAAGCATGGCTTGCTGTCATACCTTGTCCATAGACTGCATACATGGTAAGGAAACCAATATGTAATTTTGTAATTTGGATGAACTTCCCCTTTAAGTAACTCTGTAGATACAGAGTACATATGTCTTCCTACAGACACACTGTCTTAATTCTGACCTTGCCGTACTGGGTTCACTGTCTGGAGTGGATGGGGGGGTCAACACTGTCGCTCCTGCTCTCAATCTATCTGTGTTTTGCCTGTCTGACCCGCAATTTAGTTCGCCCCTGTCTTATTTCCCTTTCTGTGAGATCCTTCACTCTCTTTCTTTTTTGAATCTCTAAATCCTTTAAGTAAGTCTGGTGTTTTTGTTTAAGGTAGGCTGCTCTGCGGTGTGGGTCAGCATGCCTGCGCTGTTTGTAGAGTCTTTGCTTTTCAACAGTACCTAATTTCACCATATCTATCAAAAGAAAAGCCATATTATGCGATTACAATATTGAAACAGTAATAAAATGCTAATAGTCTTTTTTTTATATAATTGTTGGGGGTTTTATGAAACATTCCGTTGAGAAAAAAGTTTGTGGTGTTATTGATTGTCACTGGCGTTATCGTCATGTCACTGGTGATACCAGCAAGAACAGTAACAACAGTGACAAATCTGCAGACAAGATGGCATATCTAAGATGGCATCCAATTACCGGTAGCTCAAACCACAAATCTTAAATTGTAAATAAATCACTTAATCATGCAATTTTATCAATAATTGTAACACAATTTCCTTTCCCCTTACTATAAACTGTACAACACCAGTGACACAAGTCCTTGCATGAAATTACCAAGTTAATCATCAAATTGTTAAGAGAGAGAGTGCACACTCACCATGTGCTTTTCAAAACAGTCCCATCTCCAATGAACATGTGACCCAGGAAGAACTTGGCAAGGATGTTGCATTTTTTCAAAGTGGTGTTTTTTATACATTTTAACACCAGTGACATGAAATTAAGGGTCAGCTATTACTTGTAAATTATTTGTAATATTTATTTGATATGTTTGTTTTTTAAGTAGTCCACTAAATAACATACTTTCCTTTGTATTATGACATTTAAAGAGGGATAAAAATATATTTTTTAAATATTTTGCAATATAACTGTCTTACATATGTTTTATTAATAATAAAACACTTCAATTAAAAAAAAATATATATATTTTTGGTGTCATTATCTCACACTTTTAAGTGTTGGGCCTGGGACAGGAAAGCCACCATTTTCGTAGAATGACCCAAAAGACCATTTTAGGTTGAATGTGTTCAGTTGTGCAACTGACTAGGTTATCCCGTTTCTTTTTATTGCCACCATATCCTTCTCTTTCAAAAATCTTCTCTCTCCAGTGCTCTTTCTACATTCCAATCTATCCCATTCCCCCCCCCCTCCCTCCTGTCAAACATGCTTATTTCTTCCTCAACCTCTTGAACTTTATTAAGACGTCTGTTCCCTTTTCCTTTAAACCTCTACATAAAACATTCACTCAGAAATCCTCCTTTTCTCATTTCCTGAATAACTGTCCAAAACTGTTCTGTATTTTATTCTCCTCACACCATTTGTTATCTTCACTGTCAAAGTGGAGGCACTTTTCTTAATTGTCCCAATTAGAATGCTTTATTTCCCTCAAACAAACTAAACAACAACATTTACTCACATCCACGGACCAGGATGGAATCAACATCAACATCTGTACAGCAGGAATGACTTACGCTGAGTTTAGATGGCACGAGGAAGACGGAAGACGGCAAATCGGATGTCATTGTTTTCAAGGAGAGAACGACGGTAAATGCTGTTAAGGTTGGCTGTGAATGCCATCAGCAGCCACCGTAGACGGGACTTGCAGCCAGGGCTCAAATATTTACATTTCTTCTGTCTGCCATAGCGTGGTTTTCTACCGGATGTTGATTTGCACTGTTTGTTTACTGAAATCACCATAGCAACACATACCGTCGTGCTGGCTAGCTTTTATAGTCACTGTTTTTCTTACTTTCTTGTCCCGCTATGCCGATTGGTATGACCGTTTTTGCGTCACATTGACTCCTTTACCGCATCTATTGTATGTGGAGCCCACAGGCTTGCTGCTCCACAAAGGGCTAAACCTCTAGAATGGGGTGTGAAGTTCAGTCGAGGAGACTGTTATAATAGTGTTTAACATACATATTTGCACATTGTTGTTTGAAACCCACACTGGAGTGATTATCATCTCTCTCTAATCTCAGAGATAATCTGGCACATCTCACTAGGGAGGGAGAGAAGAGAAAGAAGTGCCATATTACATAAAGAGAAGAGACATAGAATGAACACAAACACACAGTGTGTTCTCGTTCTACTCCTCTGCTTTACCTCACTTTTGCACTCACCATTCAGCTGTTGGTATATCAATATGAAAAGTTGTTGTTATTATGGCTATCTTAAACAAACCATTTCCGTCCTGTCATGATGATGAATGACAACGACCATCTTTGGCTCTTTCATTGACCTCTGTTCCACGAGGCTGCTGAGGGGAGGACGGCTCATAATAACGACTGGAATGGAACCAATAGAATCGCATCAAACACATGGAAGCCATATGTTTGATGTATTTGATACACTCATTCCACTCCAGCCATTACCACGAGCACATCCTCCCCTATTAATGTGTTAGCAACCTCCTGTTCTCATCAACCAATGGAAGAGTTCTACCAGGCTGCCCATTTACACATAAGGGGAAAAAGCAAACAGTTCTTATATCCTTAAAAGCCTTATAATGGCATGCATTGTTGCATGTATGGGACCCATATATAAACAAACACAGCATAGGAACAGAGAGTCACACATCCACAGGAAGTTACATGTTAAGGCAGACATATATATAGTAGCATGAACCAGCCAAAGCTCTCTGTTAAAGACTGACATTTTTAGATCTTTGACTGTGAGTACTGCTATTGCTATACTGTGTATTAAAGAGGAAAGGATGAGGAAGGGGAGTGGGGAGGAAGGAGGGAGAGGGGGAGAGAGGGAGGAAGAGAAAGAGAGAGTTCATTTGGTGAATGAGTGCCTGTGCAGCCAGGAGGCCAACCCATTGTCAAAATAAACCTGCTGGAGTTGAAATGCAGGTTGTTCCTTAAAAGTGCAATATGCAAAAATCGCCCCGGCATTTCCTGGTTGCTGAAATTCTAATGGTTCACCTAATTTCAGTTTGTGACAAAACAAGCAAATATAGTGTAAAGAATCATTGTTCCATCTAAACCGCTGTGAAATATATTTTCCATAACCAAAAATATTGTATTTTCAGCTATTTTATGCTGGTGTAGAAAAACGAAAGTAAAAGACAAAAACGAAACTTAAGAATGGGATGCATAGAAATAGTGCACATAGAACAGATCTACCCGCTTCTTAGACTTGATTTCAATGAGAATAACAGACCTATAACTCACATTTCTATGTGCATTTGGTGGGGTTGCAGCTTTAAGATTTATGAAGGTCTAGAGTTGAATCAATGTGTGCAGACCATCTGCCTCTGACTGAGAGACAGCACAGGCAGTGTGTGAAGACACAAGCCGTCAAAGGTTACCTGACTGACATAAATCTCAATTTACAGTTTTGCCCACAGACACTGAAAACACAAAACATATCCCACACACCAACTCAACGACTGCCAGCCTGCCATTCAATAAGTTATTTTGTCATAAAACAATACAAAGCAACACCTGTAGATGTGTGAGGTGGTCAATGCAAATAAGTATACTGGAGCAAAAAAAAGTATAAAATACAATAACACGTTTTATATCATTTGCCTGGTTGTGGACATAAATTCCACAGTTCACATACTGAAGAACTTCATTCAACTTCAGTCGGTCCTCCTCCTTGCTTTCCGCAACACCAGGCAGTACCTCCCCCGGTGTTGCCTTGTAACATGAACGAGCCGCACTTTGTTATTCCCTTTTTTTCTTCATCATGGACAAATCTCAGTGAAGATTGGAACGGCGTTCCATTGCGTTCCGTTTGTTTGATGCGCTGGCGATGATGGGACGCGGTCTTTCACTCACTGAATCATACCCGACTGGATGAAATACCGATTTATATATTAAAAGAGGCATTTTGCTGACTTCTGCATTTCTTGTCAAATGCTTGCAGGTATGAGTGTTTTGTTTACTCTCCATTTCAATCAGTTCACGTGTTAGGCAGGAATGTATAGACACAGGCCAGGCATTACTAATCAATGATCATCAGCTTCAATTTCGACTACAGTTGCATTATTTACTTTCCATTGTGATTTTCTATGGGTGATTAGACTACTATGACCATTCTGAGAAAATGTGATCGTTTTATCACCATTACGCTTCACACTATAGCCAATAGGCCTATGTACAGTATTTCCACTAAATCATCATCGTTTCCGTATTAATAAAATCATATTTCTGGTCAGGTTCATACCTATGTTCTTCTTTTATCAAGCAGTTTCTTTTGTAGTCTTGCTGCATTATAATAAAGATTTCGAAAGTCTATGACAATATTTATAGTTGGAAAACAAACATCAAATGGCCTTAGTTCCATTTTTCAATCATGGTATCATCAGGTGAAAGTGGGCTATTGTTGGGGCCCAACGTTAGTTAGGCTACTACTTGTCTGAATAAGCCAGTTGCCTATGCCACATAACTGTTCCAAACGTATAACGGACTTCACTACCAGCGGCATCTGCCGGTGAGACCGCTATTGCAAAGATAAGCCTTCAATAACGCTGAAGCAGTTTGTGATGACTGTTGGGGATAGAGCACCCTCTGCTGGCCTGAGCCCTCATTTTATACACCAGTCACCTATGTCTTTCTTTTAGCTCACTCTTCCCTCCTCTCTCCTCTGTTTCTTAGGCCCTGTTGGAGCAGTGTGATGGGCCCCATTCCCCTGTGTCTGCTGCTCTGTGCCCTGCCCCTGTGTGTTCCTGTCAGGGGGGGCCACGGTGACGATGATGATGATGATGATAAAGAGTATGGCTGGTCCGTGCAGAGTGTCCCGTTGATTCTGGACAGGCACACAGTGCATCTGCAGACTCCCAAATTTGGGGGGAAGGGTGAGGGGGCAGATGGGGAAGGGGAGGGGATGTGTGGGATAGAGTGTCGGAGCGCTCTCCCCCCTCCCGACCAGGCCACGGTGGAGAGCATGCTGGGATACGAGACGGTGTACGAAAACGGCACGCGCACGCACACCGATGTCATACTGCAGGGCCTGAATGAGACAACTTCACGCACACCCTCACACACTCGCAGGAAACGTCAGGTGTACGGCTTGGACGGGCGCTTTGTCATCTCAGACAGCCACTTTACCACCAACTACCCGTTCTCCACGGCGGTCCGCCTGTCCACAGGCTGCTCCGGGGTCCTGGTGTCTGCCAAACACATCTTGACGGCAGCCCACTGTGTCCACAACGGGAAGGACTACCTGCAGGGGGTCCACAGGCTGAAAGTCGGGGTCCTACAGCTAAAATCTAAACGAGGTAGGGGTGGGGGGAGGAGGGGGGGGGGGGAGGAGAGGTGGGAGGAGAGGAGGAGATGTGGAAAGGGTGGGAAAGGTGGAAGGAGAGGAAGAGGTTGGAGAAGAGGAGGAGGATGGGAATGGGATAGATGAAGAAGGACCGAGACAGGAGCAGAGACGGAGAGGAGGGAGGCGGAGAGGAATGAAGGGAAAGGGGGAGATACAGAACGCGGTTGATGGGGAGACCGGAGCAGAGGGAGGTGAAGAAGGGAACACAGAGAAGGAGAGAAGAGAGGGAGGGGGTAGGCAGAGAACGAGAGGTAGCAGAAGTAGCCGTGTACAACGCAGCACAGAAACTAAAAAGCAGCCCTCCTTCCGCTGGACACGCGTGAAACAAATCCACATCCCCAAGGGTTGGATACACACAGGGGACGATGACACTAATGCCGTCACCCCTGACTATGACTACGCCCTCCTAGAGTTGAAACGGCCAATCAAACAGAAGCACATGGAGCTGGGGGTTGCGCCCGCTTCAAAGCCCCTCCCCTTGGGTCGCATCCACTTCTCAGGGTTTGACAATGAGCCAGAGGGAGGACAAACGGAGGGAGAGAGAGAAAAGGTGGTCTATCGCTTCTGTTCAGTGACGGAGGAGTCAGACGACCTGTTGTATCAGCACTGTGACGCCCAGCAGGGGGCGTCAGGTGCTGGCATATACATCCGGCTCAGACAGGAAGTGGAGGGGTCCAATAAGAGGAAGTGGCAGCGGAAGGTGATTGGAGTGTTCTCAGGGCACCGCTGGGTGGAAGGGGACCGGGGTGAAAAGAGGGATTATAATGTGGCGGTGAGGATCACTCCACCTAAATACGCTCAGATCTGCCACTGGATCCATGGGGATCCCAGCATGTGTGCGAAGGCCTGAGAAGCCAGGGATCTGCTGGATCTGTCAGACCGATCAGAGGAAGAAACAAATGATCATCTAGCACTTTTCACTGAGACCTCAAAGTGCTGAAATGGTGGTCAACGAACTATCAAATGGCCAGCACAGACAGATCAGATGGAATAGGATTTTGGAATATGGGATGATTTTCATGCTCCGGTCAATCAAACAGATTCCTATCCAGAATGCCCAAAAATTATTTTGAGGTCTCAAAATTCTATGGTGCTCTCCGAACACTAACAGGCTTTTCAGTCTTATATGTCTTTATGTGTTGCTTCCAAGAAATGACCATTGTGCACGTAATACGGGGGCTAAGATTAATTCCATTGGTGCTTATTTTTATCATCTCTGCATGATTCATAGTTTTGCTATCTGGCTTAAATGTAAATGTGTCTTTTGTTGAGTATTTCCTAAATATAAATTTAGCTTGTTAAAAATAATCTGTATTTCTTTATATTAAAGCCTACCATTGAATACCCAAAAAATGTGTGATGGACTGAACATCAAGCATGAATGACAACAGTGAAGACATCAGTGTATTTGAATTTTATTGGATCTCAATGGGACTCACATGCAAGTGGGGGAGATGAGAGGAGTGATGCCATCCAAGAACCAAACAACACTGCCTTCAACCAAATATATAGCAAACATTGTTATCCACATTATTGTATATGATACGTTTTATGTATCTTTTTCTTTCTCAACACATTAAGATAGTCACTTTGGAAGAAAAACGACACATGGAACATCCAGTGTATATCTGAACACTTTACAGCCAATTAGTTCGCAACACCCCTGGAGTGTTGCTACAGGGGACGATACAACCGTACTGATCACTGCACCACAATGACCTTGTGGAAGTGTCCCAATAATGTTTACAAACATTTCCTTGTCTCATTCACTCCATGACCACTGATAGGTGTAAGGACTGCATTGTTTCCACCAACTGCCTTTCACCTATCGATTCAATTCAGATAATTGGCCGTTAAGGAAAGGAGACAAGTATGTTTTGATTTTTAAAAGTATTTGGATGCAGCCCAGATCAACTTCACTTGACATGCTTAAATGCAGTACCACTTCACACCAATAGGGAGTGCAACAGTAAACACTGGGACTGAGTTTGCATTCAATACTGCCTTCAAATACAGATAGGGAGATACTGTACAAGGGAAAGGATCGTTTTTGAATCTTCTTGCATTTTTTTTCAATCTTACAATTCATAGACATAATTAAAATATATGATACATTTTCTCTCAAAATAAAGACTAAAGAAATATATGTATAATCTATCATTTAAAATGTTCAAAAACGCATATGTCAATTTGAACATAGTCAACAAATTTTGCATGTAACACACAATAAAAAAAACAGACAAAATAAAAACAAAAATGAATTGAATGTAAAATGGAAGTTGTCATATGATTCGTCATCTCGTAAACCCAGATTTGTGATGATACATATTTCAATATTCATCAATATACACCCAAAGAACTGTATAAGAGGCTGGATGGATCAATGAATGGAGAGAAGTACAACTAAGTGTTGAATAACATCAGCAACACAGCTCAGTACAGAATTTGATTGGACAGCAAGGGAGGGGATAGGGCAGGGATTGGCCAGTGAGGTTTACACACACCGAACACAGTCCACGGTTAACAACACATTCCAACTCAGCTCTTTCAGGGAGTACCAGAATGATTCAAAATACAATATAATTTTTTATGTTACATTTTTTGTCTTAATTTAAGTAAAGGATAACATTGAAGTACACTCACACAGACATACACATTTTTGTTTTCTGTATTTATGATTCACATCCACGGTTTGTGCTAAAACATCAGACAGAGAGGGAGGGCGGGGTTACGGGGAAGTCAGAGGGCAGGGGTCGTAATGCTGATGGTTGACTGGCTGAAGGGACTTGGGCGTGACAGGAAGGCGGGGAGTGCACACATCCACATCCATAGAGCTCCAGACACAATGACAACCTCTGGAGAGGAGAGAGAGAGTTGATTACCACAATGTTATTCTGAAACTCTCTCTTTTCATTGCATTGTGTGTATGTAGTTTGGTGCCACTGTGAGAGAGAGAACCCTACCTTGAAGGGTTAGAGGGGTTTACATGAAGTCCTTGATGTTGAGGTCATCCAGGGCATTCTTGGGGGGTGGAGGCCTCCTCGGACTCCCGGCCATCCCTGGAGATCCCATCTGTCACAGGAAACACTGTGTCATGGAATAGGTGTGTGTGTGTGTGTGTGTGTGTGTGTGTGTGTGTGTGTGTCTTACTGGTGCTCCTGGGGTTGCAGGGGCTCCAAAGCCTGTCCTAACCATCGGCATCATGGGAGCTCCAGCCCCGACCGCTCCACCCTGAGACAGAGAGAGGAGACAGTCAGACGCTATGGCAGCTACTATCTCTCACAGTGGCACCAAACTACATGGGCCACCTAATGGGGTCATTGGCCATCTTAGGTGCTCCTAATGGTCCTAGACCGAGGGCGGGGTGGTCTTACCATGCTGAATCCTTGGTTAGACCCCATAAAAGAAGGGGACCCCATTGGAACGTTCTAGGGGTGTGGAGGGGGGAAGAGGAGGTGGGATGTTACTACACTACATACAACACAGGCACAACAAAGACAACACTGCAACAGCAAACACACAGACATATCATTGACACACACACACAACACAGACAAAGACATCATTAAAAGAGATTCAACACAGAGAGAGAGAGAGAGATCACATAGAAAACCTAGCCTCTAAAATCAGGTTCAGGTGATTTGCTCAAGCAGAAGCATTTGAAGAGCACAGGGTCAATTATAGGAACACATGATCAGGCAGACCAGTTTAATCAGCAACTAAATATCAGATTTTTATATCAGTAGTGAGGCTTTGGCTAAATTAACAGCTGAAGCCATGGGGTAATACAGCAACTATAGACCCTATAGCGAAAGCTTTTTGGCCAAGTGAAGCAATGGTAAGTGCAGCATATTAAATTATGAAGCTAAAGTGATCGAAATGTGACTGTTTTGTAGTGTGTTTCATTTGGACCCTAGGAAGAGGAGCTGTTGCTAAAGAAAGCCAATGGGGATGGAAATAAAGATATATGCAGATGAGCAGGGCATTTCGGGGTCAGCGAAGGGTCATGTGGTTTGCTCGAGGTCAGAACCATAAGAGAAGAAACGGGAAGTGGTTTTCCAAGCAGCTCCTTAGTTTGGGACAAACATCAGCCCTCCCAGAGCTCTCCAGGGGTTATTCCCAATCCAACCCCTAGTTTTCCCACAAAATGTTCACCCCTTTTAAACCGAACGCCAAACTCCAAATTTCCATTTTCCCAGTGTTGTGATTGGACCACCCTGAAGAGTCAGAGAGGAACGGCGCGTGTAATTGGTTCCATTCCATGCCTGTCACTGCCATGTCGCTGCACTCCATGCTATTTGAACCAGACAACATTTACCATGGGAGCGCCCCAACTGGGAGGAGCTACCTGAGGAGTTGACCAGCCTCCCATCGTGTTCTCCCCCCTGCGGAAAAGATGTCAATTAGTCAGTAAGCCAAAAGAAAAAGAGAAAGAAAAGACAGCTATAGCCTCCCAACCTTTTAAAATGTAAAGCTCATTGAGCACATGGAAAATGCTATGTGATTGTAATCCATGGCATTAAGTGACATTTCGACACACAAATAGACACAGACTCAAAACAGGAAAACTTACGGTTTTTGGCTCCCCATTCCCAGATCTGAGAGAGAGAAAATAAGACATTGGACAATTAATATTTCCCAGTCACAGAATAATGTCCGTTCAGTATCTTATCACATTTGTAAGTACTATGAAACATGATGTACCGCCACTCTAATGACAATGTACCTAGCAGCGGTATGTAACTCCCATGTAAATTCATGTCTATGCATAGGTGGGCAGCACCATGATTCTGAAATGCTTCAGGCCAATTAGAGGTCACTGTCCTGCGTCTGCTCAGAGACTTACTGCTAGCCATGCTAGCCATGGTGGCGTCCAGGTCTCCTCCCATAGGTTTGACTGGAGACGAGGCTGCCCCGGCCTGGGGCGTCATAGAAGGCATCAACACATCCCCTAGACCATCAAACGCTACAGGAGACACGAGGAGGGGGGAGAGAGAGATAGCAATGGGGAGGGGGGAGAAGAGGATGGAGAGGGGGAGAGAGAAAAGGGAGAGAGAGAAAGGGGTGAGAGAGAGAGAGGGAAAGGGGAGAGTGAGAGAGAGAGAGAGAGAGAGAGAGAGAGAGAGGGAGAGAGTGAGAGAGAGCGAGAGAAAGAGGGTGAGAGACAGGTTTAGATCAAACAGCCACAATAATCCTCTCAGATCATAACAGGAGGGGTCCTCCTTACGAGTGGGATTACCATGATAACATATTGATACGGTCTCCATGTCAACAGTGATCAGAGACGAGTATAGCAAGCCCTCGTACTGACACTCACTATGACTGTGAGGACATGTACTGTGCTTTCACACACACACACACACACACACACACACACACACACACACACACACACACACACACACACACACACACACACACACACACACACACACACACACACACACACACAGTTTAAGTAATGCTCTCCATGTACATGTAATATCAATAAAGAGCATTTATATTTTGTTTACTTAACACTACTCAATAGTGTTACACTCTTGTGGTGTTATCTACAACCTAAAAGGTTTCTTCGGCTGTCCCCATAGAATAACCCTTTGAAAAAACATTTTTGGTTCCAGGTTGAATCCTTTTGGTTTCCATGTAGAATCCTTTCCACAGAGGGTTCTACATGGAACCAAAAAGGGTTCTCCTATGGGGACAGCCGAATAACCCTTTTGGAACCCTTTTTTCTACGAGTGTAGTATCTTATTAGCTAGATTGTTTGAGATAGGGTATCACCCTCTGTATCTAGGTGACAGTTAGGATGCAGCCTCTGCTCTAGAGTGAGAAAGCACTGCAGCCTAGCCAGTACAAAGCTAAATGGGCATTGTGATGTGAGCATCTCACACATTGTATATATTAAGCATCTGTCAGAGCAGAGGGAACAGAACAGCAGCAGTGGCTCTCCTACTGCAATGCAGCAATGCACTGTGGGAAACCAGCACATCAATGGGCCAGAACACTCACCCAATCAGAGTGCAGGAAGCAAGCAATGAGCCAGCCCCAGAGCCAGATGGAGAGAGGGTGGAGAGAGAAGAGAGAACGAGAGGATAGAGAGTGTGAGAGCGAGTGATTGAGAGCGAGAGACAAAGTGCAGAAGGACAAAAAGGGGGAGGGAGAGGATGGAAGGGTAAGAAGAAAGGGAGAGAGTAGTGAAGGGAAAAATAATGGAGTGAGTTAGATGACAAATGTTGCAAGAGAAAGAGAGATGGAGGAGAAAGAGTTAAGCCTTAAGCAGAAGTATTTGCAGATCGTCAGTAACATAGCATGCAGGCTAGTGACAGCCATGACCATGAAACAGGGAACATTGCCACGGTAACCCAGTTACCAGGGTTACCAAGTGGCTGAGTGAAAAACACTCAGTTGTCTCACACTTAGTTGTCTCTCTCATCAACGGAGTGAGAGAGACAACTAAGGACAGAAGCTAGAACAATAATGACCATACAAAACAGCAGTATGCATGTGGAATGGCCATAAAACCAAGTTACATACAATCAGGACGTATTCATTCAGACAGACACATGTTCATATACATGTGTGCTGTCTGTTGTTACTAATACAAGTGTTATTAAATAAGTCAAATCAAGGAATGATCACTGTATACAAAATATGGATGTGAAATAACATATCTAGATTGTCAAAAATACACACACAATATGCTTTTAATATAGCCACTGTAACTGTATAATGTCAGATATATTTGTTAATGTGGTTACATATTACAGTACAATGGAAAATATTATGTGGTACAGTTGAAGTCGGAAGTTTACATACACTTAGGTTGGAGTCATTAAAACTCGTTTTTCAACCACTCTACAAATGTCTTGTTAACAAACTATAGTTTTGGCAAGTCGGTTAGGACATCTACTTTGTGCATGATACAAGTAATTTTTCCAATAATTGTTTACAGACAGATTATCTCACTTATAATTCACTGTATCACAATTCCAGTGGGTCAGAAGTTTACATACACTAAGTTGACTGTGCCTTTAAACAGCTTGGAAAATTACAGAAAATGATGTCATGGCTTTAGAAGCTTCTGATAGGCTAATTGACATCATTTTAGTCAATTGGAGGTGTACCTGTGGATGTATTTCAAGGCCTACCTTCAAGCTCAGTGCTTCTTCGCTTGACATCATGGGAAAATCAAAAGAAATCAGCCAAGGGGACTGATGCACTTCACAAAATACACTGTGTGCACAATTATTAGGCAAGTCAGTATTTTGACCATATCATCATTATTATGCATATTTCCCAACTCTAAGCTGTATAAACTGGAATGCTTATTGGATTTAAGCATATCAGGTGATGTGTATTTGTGTAATGAGGGAGGGTGTGGCCTAAGGAGATCAACAGCCTATATCAAGGTGTGTATAATTATTAGGCATCTTCTTTTCCTCAGGCAAAATGGGCCAAAGAAAGAGGTTTAACTGACTCTGAAAAGTCAAAAATGTTAAAAAGTATTTCAGAGGAATGCAGCACTCTTGAAATTGCTAAGATATTGAGGCGTGATCACAGAACAATCAAATGATTTGTTGCAAATAGTCAACAAGGTCGCAAGAACAGTGTTGAGAAAAAAAGACGAAATTAACTGCCAAAGATTTGAGAAGAATCAAACGTGAAGCTACCAGGAACCCGTTATCCTCCAGTGCTGTCATATTCCAGAACTGCAACCTACCTGGAGTGCCCAGAAGTACAAGGTGTTCAGTGCTCAGAGACATGGCCAAGGTAAGGCAGGCTGAAACCCGACCACCACTGAACAAGACACATAAGTTGAAACGTCAAGACTGGGCCAAGAAATATCTGAAGACAGATTTTTCAAAGGTTTTATGGACTGATGAGATGAGTGACTCTTGACGGACCAGATGATGGGCCCGTGGCTGGATCAGTAACGGGCGCGGAGCTCCACTTCGACTCAGACGCCAGCAAGGTAGAGGTGGGGTACTGGTATGGGGTGGTATTATTAAAGATGAGCTAGTTGGACCTTTTTGGGTTGAAGATGGACTCAAACTCAACTCCCAAACATACTGCCAGTTTTTAGAAGACACTTTCTTCAAGCAGTGGTACAGGAAAAATTCTGCATCTTTCAAGAAGACCATGATTTTTATGCAGGACAATGCTCCATCGCATGCATCGAAGTACTCCATTGCGTGGCTAGCCAGTAAAGGCCTTAAAGATGAAAGAATAATGACATGGCCCCCCTTCCCCACCTGACCTAAACCCTATTGAGAACTTGTGGTCCCTTCTTAAACGGACGATTTACGGTGAAGGAAAACAGTACACCTCTCTGACCAGTGTCTGGGAGGCTGTGGTTGCTGCTGCACAAAACGTTGATGGTCAACAGATCAAGAAACTGACAGACTCCATGGATGGAAGGCTTATGACTGTTATTGAAAAGAAGGGTGGCTATATTGGTCACAGATTATTTTTTTTTAAATGTCAGAAATGTTTATTTATACATTTTGAGTTGTTTGTTTATTATTCTCACTTTAACAGATGAAAATAAACAAGTGAGATGGGGAATTTTTCATTTTTCATTTAGTTGCATAATAATTCTGCACACTAATAGTTGCCCAATAATTGTGCACACACAGATATTCTCCAAAGAAAGCCAAGACCTCACTTTTACTTTCTTAAATATTAAGGTTTGAGGTTTATTAACATTTTGGATTGACCGAGAGCGCTGTAGTTGTTAAATAATAAAATTAATCCTCAAACATACAACTTGCCTAATAATTGTGCACACAGTGTAGATGGCCTCATGAGGAAGGAAAATTATGTGGAAATATTGAAGCAGCATCTCAAGACATCAGTCAGGAAGTTAAAGCTTGGTCGCAAATGGGTCTTCCAAATGGACAATGACACCAAGCATACTTCCAAACTTGTGGCAAAATGGCTTAAGGACAACAAAGTCAAGGTATTGGAGTGGCTAGCACAAAGCCCTGACCTCAATCCTATAGAAAATTTGTGGGCAGAACTGAAAAAGGATGTGTGAGCAAGAAGGCCTACAAACCTGACTCAGTTACATCAGCTCTGTCAGGAGGAATGGGCCAAAATTCACCCAACTTATTATGGAAAGCTTGTGGTAGGCTTCCCGAAATGTTTGACCCCAGTTAAACAATTTAAAGGCAATGCTACCAAATACTAATTGATTGTATGTAAAGTTCTGACCCACTGGGAATGTGATGAAAGAAATAAATGCTGAAATAAATCATTCTCTCTACTATTCTATTATTCTGACATTTCACATTCTTAAAATAAAGTGGTGATCCTAACTGACGTAAAACAGGGAATTTTTACTAGGATTAAATGTCAGGAATTGTAAAAAAAAACTGAGTTTAAATATATTTGCCCAAGGTGTATGTAAACTTCTGACTTCAACTGTATATTTAAGCAATAATGCCCGAAGGTATGTGGTATATGACCAATATTCCATGGCTAAGGTCTGTTCTTTAAGCACGACTCAACGTGGAGTGCCTGGATACAGTCCTTATCCCCCGAGATGCCTTATTGCTATTATAAACTGGTTACCAACGGAATTAGAAGAGTAAAAATAAATGTTTTGTCATACAGTCTGATATAACACGGCTTTCAGCCAATCAGCATTCAGGTTTTGAACCATCCAGGTTAAAATTACTGTTATGTGTCTTGCATACAATGTGAATGGGTCATGCCTGGTGCGTGTGTCATGCATGGTGGGTGTGTCGTGCATCGGTAGGTACGTTACCTGCCATCAGCTCAGCACCAGAGGCAGCTGCAGGGGCAGCAGGCTTGGTCTCTCCACCAGTGGAGTCTGATGGGTCAAACCAAACCAAGCCAAGCCAAACCAAACCATACCAGGCCAAGGTGGGCCAAGCCATTAGCAGTGCAGCATGAGGGCAGAGAAGGGTTAAGAAGTCAGCCTTCCGCTCCACACTAGGAACGCCAAACAGATAGAGCAGCGTTATCACTGCCAGATAGGACAGTAGACATACACAGGTATACACACATACAGTACACACCAATAGAAACTAATTTGATCCCAATATGCTGTGGCAAGTCTACATCTAAACTCAGCAAAAAAAGAAACATCCCTTTTGCAGGACCTTGTCTTTCAAAGATAATTCGTAAAAATTGAAATAACTTCACAGAGGCGGCGGCAGGTAGCCTGGTGGTTAGAGTGTTGGACTAGTAACCGAAAGGTTACAAGATTGAATCCCTGAGCTGACAAGGTAAAAATCTGTTGTTCTGCCCCTGAACAAGGCAGTTAACTGACTGTTCCCCGGTAGGCTCACTGAAAATAAGAATTTGTTCTTAACTGACTTGCCTAGTTAAATAAAGGTAAAATTAATTAAAAACATCTTCATTGTAAAGGGTTTAAACACTGTTTCCCATGCTTGTTCCATGAACATGCACCTGTGGAACGGTTGTTAAGACACTAATAATTTACAGACGGTAGGAAATTAAGGTCACAGCTATGAAAACTTAGGACACTAAAAGAGGCCTTTCTGCGGGCTCTGAAAAACACCAAAAGAAAGATGCCCAGGCTCCCTGCTCATCTGTGTGAACGTGCCTTAAGCATGCTGCAAGGAGGCATGAGGACTGCAGATGTGGCCAGGGCAATAAGTTGCAATGTCCGTACTGTGAGACGCCTAAGACAGTGCTGCAGGGAGACAGGACGGACAGCTGATCGTCCTCGCAGTGGCAGACCACGTGTAACAACACCTGCACAGGATCGGTACATCCGAACATCACACCTGCGGGACAGGTACAGGATGGCAACTACAACTGCCTGAGTTACACCAGGAACGCACAATCCCTCCATCAGTGCTCAGACTGTCCGCAATAGGCTGTGAGAGGCTGGACTGAGGGCTTGTAGGCCTGTTGTAAGGCAGGTCCTCACCAGATATCACCTGCAACAACGTCGCCTATGGGCACAAACCCACCGTTGCTGGACCAGACAGGACTGGCAAAAAGTGCTCTTCACTGACGAGTCACGGTTTTGTCTCACCAGGGGTGATGGTCGGATTCGCGTTTATTGTCGAAGGAATGAGCATTAGACCGAGGCCTGTACTCTGGAGCGGGATCTATTTGGAGTGGAGGGTCCGTCATGGTCTGGGACAATGTGTCACAGCATCATCGGACTGAGCTTGTTGACTTTGCAACCAGTCACAACATTTTGCGTTACAGGGAAGACATCCTCCTCCCTCATGTGGTACTCTTCCTGCAGGCTCATCCTGACATGACCCTCCAGCATGACAATGCCACCAGCCATACTGCTCGTTCTGTGCGGGATTTCCTGTAAGACAGGATTGAGCACGTCTGGGACCTTTTGGATCGGCGGTTGAGGGCTAGGGCCATTCCCCCCAGTAATGTCAGAAAACTTGCAGGTACCTTGGTGGAAGAATGGGGTAACATCTCACAGCAAGAACTGGCAAATCTGGTGCAGTCCATGAGGAGGAGATGCACTGCAGTACTTAATGCAGCTGGTGGCCACACCAGATACTGACTGTTACTTTTGATTTTGACCCTCCCTTTGTTCAGGGACACATTATTCAATTTCTGTTAGTCACATGTCTGTGGAACTTGTTCAGTTTATGTCTCAGTTGTTGAATCTTGTTATGTTCATACAAATATTTACATATGTTAAGTTTGCTGAAAATAAACGCAGTTGACAGTGAGAGGACGTTTCTTTTTTTGCTGAGTTTACTTAGCAACACAAACTCAATATGCTCTAGAGAAGATTATGGGTCATCAAAAATGAGAAATGTTGATGAAGGTGAATGACATGATAAAAATAATCAATTAAATAATCAAATAATAAATCAAAATGATGGATTTTTTGCTCAAGAGAGATATTTTTTCACAAAGGCCACTCGTGAAGACAGTCAACCTGCAGCAAGGGGCATAGTGAGGGGGGGGGCAGGGTGTACAGTTACCCACCCCCAAACAGGTCCATGATCACCCCCTTGTCCATTGGGGGGGCTGAGGAGAGGGGGGTAGGGGAGGAGAAGGCATCTGTTATAAGGGGAGGGTAGAGGAGGATTAGATTGGTACACAATCAGTATCCCTGAAATACAATAATTCACATATAGAAACAGCACTCCAAACACATGCTGAGAAAGACAACAAGGTTTTAATTTATAATACATAAACACACTGAGACCAAAAGTAGAGTGGAGTAAAAGAGAGAGAGAGAGAGAGTTAGAAGCTGAGGCCCTGCTCAATAGCCTGTAGCAGACCCAGAGGAAACCATTCACAATTCCTTTTCTTCACTGATCAAGGACAACAAGATAACCGATGGAGAGAAATAAGATGGAGAATGGAGGAGAGGGGAAAAGAGGGCAAAGGGAAAGAGGGAGAGGGGAGGAGAGTAGCAAGGAGGAGAGCAGTGAGATGACGCTAGTCTGGGTACCTGCTCCAAACATGTCAACACTGGGGGCAAGGTCTGCTTTGGTGAAGCTTGGATCTGGCATGGAATCAAACATAGCTACAGGGCAAAAAAACACCCACCCCCACACACACACAGAGAGATGAGTACAGCAGAGTACAAACACTGATTAATTAGATTAACAATTGTGATTGAAAGTCAATGCAGGAGCAGAGAGGCAGCAGAATGCATCCAAGCTGAAAGGTAGCAGAGGAACAGAAACATGTGCAAGTTAGCCTCACAAAGAGAAAAGGACACCCAGGAAAAATGCAGTCGACTGAAAAAACGCAGAAGAGGAGAGGACATGGATGCAGAGTAGAGGACAGGGACGAAAGGGGACAAAAGCAAAGGTTAAGAAGTACCACACACACGTGCATAAACATTTACCACTCAAGAGGTCTATCGATGGGGGTGGTGGAGGGATAGGTGCTGTGATGATGGATGAGGGGGCAGAAGGGGGCGCCACTGAGTTAAAGCAGTTGTTCTCCATAGGCATCATGGCAAACAGGTCCAGCCCTGGGCCTACTGCATCTGAGCTACCACCAGAGGGGGCAAAGGGGTCTTTGGGAGGAGAGAACAGGGGGAAGGGATGACAAGAGAAGATGAGGATGTTACGCAATGACCACAACACAGTGTAAAACGAAGAGCTATATTCTGTTCAATAGGGAAGAGGAGTAGCTGCATTTGTCTGAGATTCTGAGGGAGAAGATACAAGCTCAGTTAGGAATTCACAGCTCCATATTCTTTAGGAACACACAGTAAATGTAAAAACGATGAAGTACTGTATATGATCAAGAGATAATCTGGAAATATGCATGTCTGATGAAAAATTATAGGAAAAGAGCATGATTTGTGAAGAGGTGTAGCAGGAAACATCTTTGAAAAAACAATATTAGTAGTATTCATCCTCTCTCATTATACTCTCTGGTATCCCAATAACCAGTGGTGTAAAGTACTTAAGTAAATATACTTTTTGGGGTATCGGTACTTTACCATTTATATTTTTATCAACTTCTACTTCACTACATTCCTGAAAAAAACTATGTAATTTTTACTCCCTACATTTTCCCTGACACCCAAAAGTCCTTGTTACATTTTGACAGGAAAATGGTCCGATTCACACACTTATCAAGAGAACATCCATGGTCATCCGTACTACCTCTGATCTGGTGGACTCACTAAACACAAATGCTTGATTTGTAAATTATGTCTGAGTGTTGGAGTGTGCCTCTGGTGATCCGTCAATAATTTAAAAAAATAACATTGTGCCGACTGGATTGCTTAAAATAAGGAATTTGAAATGGTTTATACTTTTACTTTTGATACTTAAGTACATTTTAGCAATTCCATTTACTTGTAATACTTACAGTTGAAGTCGGAAGTTTACATACACCTTAGCCAAATACATTTAAACTCAGTTTTTCACAATTCCTGACATTTAATCATAGTAAATATTCCATGTCTTAGGTCAGTTAGGATCACCACTTTATTTTAAGAATGTGAAATGTCAGAATAATAGTAGAGAAAATTATTAATTTTAGCTTTTATTTCTTTCATCACATTCCCAGTGGGTCAGAAGTTTACATACACTCAATTAGTATTTGGTAGCATTGCCTTTAAATTGTTTAACTTGGGTCAAACGTTTAACGTAGCCTTCCACAAGCTTCCCACAATAAGTTGGGTGAATTTTGGCCCATTCCTCCTGACAGAGCTTGTGTAACTGAGTCAGGTTTGTAGGCCTCTTGCTCGCACACACTTTTTCAGTTCTGCCCACAAATGTTCTATAGGATTGAGGTCGGGGCTTTGTGATGGCCACTCCAATACCTTGACTTTGTTGTCCTTAAGCCATTTTGCCACAACTTTGGAAGTATGCTTGGGGGCATTGTTAATTTGGAAGACCCATTTGCGACCAAGCTTTAACTTCCTGACTGATGGCTTGTATTGTTGCTTCAATATATCCACATAATTTTCTTTCCTCATGATCCCATCTATTTTGTGAAGTGCACCAGTCCCTCCTGCAGCAAAGCACCCCCACAACATGATGCTGCCACCCCCTTGCTTCATGGATGAGATGGTGTTCTTCAGCTTGCAAGCGTCCCACTTTTTCCTCCAAACATAACGATGGTCATTATGGCCAAAAAGTTCCTTTTTTGTTTCATCAGACCAGAGGACATTTCTCCAAAAAGTACGATCTTTGTCCCCATGTGCAGTTGCAAACCGTAATCTGTTTTTTTATGGCGGTTTTGGAGCAGTGGCTTCTTCCTTGCTGAGCGGCCTTTCAGGTTATGTCGATATAGGACTCGTTTCATCTTCACAAGGTCCTTTGCTGTTGTTCTGGGATTGATTTGCACTTTTCGCACCAAAGTACGTGTCACGCCCTGATCATAGTGAGCCTTTTATTCTCTATGCTGGTTAGGTCGGGGTGTGACTAGGGTGGGTTATCTAGGTTGTTTTATGTCTATGTTGGCCTGGTATGGTTCCCAATCAGAGGCAGCTGTTTATCGTTGTCTCTGATTGTGGATCATGTTTAGGCAGCCATTTGCCCACTGGGTTTTGTGGGATCTTGTTTTGAGTTAGTGCATGTAGCACCTGTGATGTTACGGTTAGTTGTTTGTTTCCTTTTGTTTTGTAAGTTTCACTAAATAAAATTATGTGGAACTCAAAGCACGCTGCGCCTTGGTCCGTCTCTCCACACAACCGTGACGGAAGATCCCACCACAACAGGACCAAGCAGCGTGCCCAGGAGGAGATGGCATCCTGGGCTTTGGAGGAGATCGAGCAGAAAATATCCTGGACTTGGGAGGAAATCATGTCAGGACACGAAAGCCTGCTGTGGAAGCAGACGCAAGGAGAGAAGGGAGGACAGCGACGACGCCGGGGTTCGCGGCCACGTAGAGAGCCCAAAAGACAGCCCAATTTTTTTTTGGGGGGGGGGGGGGCACACGGGGTGGTTGGCGGAGCCGAGGGGTGAACCAGTGACAACCTGGGAGGAGGTAGAGAGATTATCAGTCGACCCAGGGAGAGTGCCAAAGCCCGCCTGGGAGTCAATGGAACAGTGCGAGGAGGGATACCGGAGAATGGAGTTGGCGAGGAATATGCGGCAATGCAGGCGTTTGGAGGAGCGTGTCACCAGTCCGGTGAAATCTGTGCCGGTCCCACGCATCAGGTCTCCAGTGCGCCTCCCCAGTCCGGTACGTCCTGTGTCTCCTCCTCGTACTCGCCCTGAAGTACATGTCCCCAGTCTGGTACGTCCTGTGCCTGCTCCCCGCACTTGCACTGATGTACACCTCCACAGCCCAGTACGTCCTGTGCTAGCTCCCAACACTCGCCGTGCGAAGTGTGTCATTGTTCCGGTACAAGTTGTGCAGTACAGTCCGGAACCTCCTGCGACGGTCCACAGTCCGGAACCTCCTGCGACGGTCCAGAGGCCAGAGCCTTCCTCTGCGACGATGCCCAGTCCAGGCACGGCGTCCAGTCCAGCTCCAGGGCCGGAGCTTTTCTCTGCGCCGGTGCTCAGTCCAAGCACGGCGTCCAGTCCCGCTCCGAGGCCGGAGCCTTCCTCTGCGCCGGTGCTCAGTCCAGGCACGGCGTCCAGTTCCGCTCCAAGGCCGGAGCCTTCCTCTGTGTCGGGGCCCGGTCCAGGCACGGCGGCCAACTCAGCTCCATGGCCGGAGACTTCCTCGGCGCTGGTGCCCAGTCCGGGTGCGGTGTCCAACCCAGCTCCATGACCGGGGCCCTTCTCCGCGCCGATGCTCAGTCCGGGCACAGTGTTCTACCCAGCTCCATGGCCGGACCCGTGGTCTGGGCGGGGGCAAAGACCCGCACCAGAGCCGCCACCGACACTAGTATCCCCCCCTACCCTCCCCAGTTGGTTTCAGGTTTTGCGTCCAGAGTCCGCACCTTTGGGGGGGCTACTGTCACGCCCTGACCATAGAGAGCCTTTTTTATTCTCCATTTTGGTTAGGTCGGGGTGTGACTAGGGGTGTGTTCCTATCTAGGTTGTCTAGTTCTATGTTGGCCTGGTATGGTTCCCAATCAGAGGCAGCTGTTTATCGTTGTCTCTGATTGGGGATCATATTTAGGCAGCCATTTCCCCACTGGTTTTTGTGGGATCTTGTTAATGTGGAGTTGCCTGTGAGCACTCCATAGCTTCACGCGTTCGTTGCTCTTTATTGTTTTTGTGAGTTTAATTTAATAAAGATGTGAAACTCTACGTACGCTGCGCCTTCCTGAGTGGTATGATGGCTGCGTGCTCCCCTGCGTGCTCCCCTTCAGGCATTTGGAAATTGCTCCCAAGGATGAACCAGACTTGTGGAGGTCTACAATTTTTTTCTGGGGTCTTGGCTGATTTCTTTTGATTTTCCCATGATGACAAACAAAGAGGCACTGAGGTTGAAGGTAGGCCTTGAAATACATCCACAGGTACATCTCCAATTGACTCAAATGATGTCAATTAGCCTATCAGAAGCTTCTAAAGCCATGACATCATTTTCTGGAATTTTCCAAGCTGTTTAAAGGCACAGTCAACTTAGTGTATGTTAACTTCTTACCCACTGGAATCGTGGTACATTGAAATGTAAGTGAAATAATCTGTCTGTAAACAATTGTTGGAAAAATTACTTGTGTCATGCACAAAGTAGATGTCCGAACCGACTTGCCAAAACTATAGTTTGTTTACAAGAAATTTGTGGAGTGGTTGAAAAATGAGTTTTAATGACTCCAACCTAAGTGTATGTAAACTTCCAACTTCAACTGTAAGTATATTTCAAACCGAATACTTTTAGACAAGTACTATTTTACTGGGTGACTTTCACTTTTACCTGAGTCATTTTCTATTAAGGTATATTTACCCTTACTCAAGTAAAAGTATAATGGTGCCGGAAGGGATGGCTGCCGTTTTACGGGTTCCAAACCAACTGTGCTATTTAGTTAGTTTTTTCGCATTGTTGCAACTCATTTTGTACATAATGTTGCTACTACCATTTCTTATGACCGAAAAGAGCTTCTGGACATCAGAACAGCGATTACTCACCTCGCTCTTGGCAAAGGTTTTTCTTTAATGAGTCTAACGCGAAGGATATACTGCTTTGCAGGGTGCCTTGTAAGAATTTGCAGCTGAGTAGGTAAACCACCACTACCCTCCGTATTATTGACCAACGTGCAATCATTGGAAAACAAACTGGACGATCTACGAGTAAGACTATCCTACCAACGGGACATTAAAATCTGTAATATCTTATGTTTCCCCGAGATGTGGCTGAATGACGACACGGATAATAAATAGCTGGCTGGCTTCTCTGTGCATCGGCACGACAGAGCAGTTACATCTGGTAAGACGAGAGGCGGGGGTGTGCGTTTGTTTGTCAATAACTGCTGGTTCGCCATGTTTAATATTAAATAAGTCTCGAGGTATTGATAGACCAAACTATGTACCTAGAGAGTTGTCATCTATATTATTTGTAGCCGTTTATTTACGTCCACAAACTGATGCTGGCACTAAGACCACACTCAATGAGATGTATAAGGCCATAAGCAAACAAGAAAATGCTCATCCAGAAGTGGCACCCCAGGTGGCCAGCGACTTTAATCAGGC
Source organism: Salmo trutta (assembly GCF_901001165.1). Classification (NCBI taxonomy): domain Eukaryota; kingdom Metazoa; phylum Chordata; class Actinopteri; order Salmoniformes; family Salmonidae; genus Salmo; species Salmo trutta. The sequence goes on from NC_042957.1 coordinate 23,620,437, forward strand.
AAATTTAAATCCGCAACCAGAGATGGGGAAAAAAACTCTAGACCACCTTTACTCACACACAGAGATGCATACAAAGCTCTCCCTCGCCCACCATTTGGCAAATCTGACCATAATTCTATACTCCTGATTCCTGCGTACAAGCAAAAACTAAAGCAGGAATGGCCAGTAACTCCCTCAACACGGAAGTGGTCAGATGACGCTACGCTACAGGGCTGTTTTGCTAGCACAGACTGGAATATGTTCCGGGATTCATCCAATGACATTGAGGAGTATACCACCTCAGTCACCAGCTTCATCAATAAGTGTATTGACGACGGCATCCCCACTGTGACCGTACGTACATTTCCCAACCAGAAGCCATGGATTACAGGCAACATCCGCACCGAGCTAAAGGCTAGAGCTGCCGCTTTCAAGGAGCGGGACACTAATCTGGACGCATATAAGAAATCCTGCTATGCCCTCAGACAAACCATCAAACAGGCACTAAGATTGAATCCTACTACACCAGCTCTGACGCTCGTCGGATGTGGCAAGGCTTGAAAAATATTATGGACTACAAAGGAAAACCCATCCGTGAGCCGCCCAGTGACACAACCCTACCAGATGAGCTAAATGCCTTTTATGATCGCATCAAGGCAAGCAACACTGAAGCATGCATGAGAGCACCAGCTGTTCCGGATGACTGTGTGATCACAGTCTCCATAGCCGATGTGAGCAAGACCTTTAAAACAGGACAACATTCACAAAGCCGTGGCGCCAGACGGATTACCAGGACGTGTACTCAAAGCATGCGCGGACCAACTGGCAAATGTCTTCACTGACATTTTCAACCTCTCCCTGACCGAGTCAGTAATACTTACATGTTTCAAACAGACCACCATAGTCCCTGTTCCCAAGAAAGCGAAGGTAACCTGCCTAAATGATTACCGCCCTGTAGCACTCACATCTGTAGCCATGAAGAGCTTTGAAAGGCTGGTCATGGCTCACATCGACACCATCATGCCTGAAACCCTAGACCCACTCCAATTCGCATATCGCCCCAACAGATACACAGATGACACAGTCACACTCCACACTGCCCTTTCCCAGCTGGACAAAAGGAACACCTATGTGAGAATGCTGTTCATTGACTACAGCTCAGCGTTCAACTCCATAGTGCCCACATAGCTCATCACTAAGCTAAGGACCCTGGGACTAAACACCTCCCTCTGCAACTGGATCCTGGCCGCCCTCAGGTGGTAAGGGTAGGCAACAACACATCTGCCACGCTGATCCTCAACACTGGGGCCCCTCAGGGGTGCGTGCTCAGTCCCCTCCAGTACTCCCTGTTCATCCACGACTGTGTGGCCAAGCACGACTCCAACATCATCATTAAGTTTAGTAGTGGAGCGGGTCGAGAGTTTCAAGTTCCTTTGTGTCCACATCACCAACAAACTATCATGGTCCAAACACACCAAGACCGTTTTGAAGAGGGCACAACAACACCCTTTCCTCCTCAAGAGACTGAAAAGATTTGGCATGGGTCCCCAGATCCTCAAAATGTTCTACAGCTGCACCATCGAGAGCATCCTGTCCATTTGCATAACCGCCTGGTATGGCAACTGCTCGGCATCTGACCGTTAGGCGCTACAGAGGGTAGTGCGTACGGCCCAGTACATCACTGGGTCCAAGCTTCCTGACATCCAAGACCTATATACTAGGTGGTGTCAGAGGAAAGCCCAAAAATTGTCAGAGACTCCAGTCACCCAAGTCATAGACTGTTTTGCAACCGCATGGCAAGCGATACCGGATCACCAAGTCTAGGACCAAAAGGCTCCTTAACTGCTTCTACCCCCAAGCCATAAGACTGTTGATCAAATTAATAAAATGGCCACCCGGATTATTTACATTGACAACCCCCCTGCCCCTTTGTTTTTACACTGCTGCTACTGGCTGTTTATTATGTATGCATAGTCACTTTACAAATTACCTCGACAAACCTGTACCCCGCACATTGACCCGGTACCGGTACCCCCTGTATATAGCCTCGTTATTGTTATGTCATTTTCTCGTGTTACTTTTTTTTAAACTTTAGTTTGTTTAGTAAATATTTCCTCAACTCTATTTCTTGAACTGCATTGTTGGTTAAGGGCTTGTAAGTAAGCATTTCACGGTAGATCTACACCATTTATATTCGGTGCATGTGACAAATAAAATTTGATTTGACAATTGAGTACTTTTTCCACCACTGCCAATAACACACCAGATTTACAGAGTGTAACCAAGGAGCTTGCAAAAGCATTTTGGATAGAGTTTACCGAAGGAAAGGAAGCCCCAGGCGAAATCTAGCATGTATCGGTCAACCACTGTTCTCATAGCAACTTCAGCACCAATCTCCATGGTAACAACATCAGCCATGCCTAAAAACAACCAGCAGCATCACATCTCTAGGGAAACTAGCTACACCCGCCCACAACAATGGAATCAACACACTCGCCATACACAAAAGCAAATATACAAATGGATGCACCGAGCACTGGAACACAGCCAAACACACACATGAACAATTACACAAATATACACACAGTCATTTACACAGACAGACGCCACACAGTCACATATATACACATGTCCTGTAACCCACCGGCAGCAACGTCGGCAGCTGGGGTTGGCGTGGAGGCCGGAGCTCCGCCCTCAGCAGAGGCATCAGATGTGGGAACAGGGGTCGAAAATGCATCTGATAGCCAACACACACACACACAGATGACAGAGAGAGAAGTAGAGAGAACAGGGAAAAGAAACATAAGCCAGAGATAATAAGTCAGTCAAGGAACTTCAGAAAAGGAAGGTCAAGAAGCCAGAGTTTAGAAATAGAGTAGAGTTTAGAAATACTACTTTTTACTTTATTAAGGTATTTCATGTACTTAATACCCAGTATGGTACTATACTGTAGATTAAATACTTATGTCATGTCAGGTATACAATATTTAATATATTTGATTAATGTACAAATTGAGTTTAGTTACAAAACATTTACTCTGTGGCATGAGTGATTGACAGGTGAAGGGGTGAATGAGAATACAGACAGGAGGCACAGCAGAGTGTACGGAAGGTAGGCTTTAGCTACAACTAAACTATAAAGCAGTAACTAGGTATTTTACACTACATAACTGGACAAGCATGGCACAGAGTGAACCCAGAAACAAAGCGAGTTTCCCCAACTCGGTCCTGCCCCCCCACAACCTAAAGGTGCCCCCCCCCCCCCCCCCCCCCGCAGCATGTTAAGGTTTTCGCCCTAGCACTATACACCCGATTCAAATAACCAACTCATCATCACGTTTAGATTATTTGAATCAGCTGTGTAGTTCTAGGGCAAAAACCAAAACATGTACCCAGGGAGGAACCCAGGTCTGAGTTTGGGGAACCCGGTCTTAGGCGGTAATAAAGAACGTGACTGATTGATAGATTGGCTTTTCTCTGAAGTTGAGGAAAAGCTTTTGGACTATCAAACAAAAAGAAGCATGTGAAAAATGTATGAGTAGCATGTCTGTGTGTGTCTACAAGTGTGAGCATGCTTGTCTCTGTGTGTATATGTACAGAATGCATACCAGTATGTGTATATACGTGTTGACTGACATGTTCTGACATGTTCTGCAAACATGGTGTGTTTGTTTTGGGGTATCTGTGTCACTGTGTGTATATGCATGTAGAGAACACTGTATGTTCTGTGTGCATGTGGCGGGTTGGTTTGGGTTGAGCTGTCCAGCAGAGATTCTGTTGTAGAGAATCCTCCAGAAGCCCACTAACCTCCCAGCAGATCCATATTCGTCGCGCCGGGGGTGGGGGCGGCGGCCGCACTAGGGGGAGGAGCCAGAGAGACTCCTGGCTCCGCAGCTGCAGGGGTGGACGTTACACCAGCGGCAGAGGGGACGGGTTCTACAGCTAGGGTGGAGTCAGGAAGCATGGACTCGCCCATTTCTGCAGGTACCCAAAAGGTGTACCAACCAACCCCAAAACAAGGTACCAAAACAACCCCATGAATCAACCCAAAATACCCCATAGGATCCAAAGCAACCAAAAAAAATCCCATTTAAAAGAAACGAAGGTACCAAATCAATCCAATTTCAAAAAAACAACCATCCCATTAGAACCAAAGCAACCAAAAACATAAAGTCCCCGTATGAACCAAAACCAATAAGGAAATGCGGGGGAGGGAAAGAAAGGAGAAAGAGAGAAAGAAAGGAAGAGAAAGAGACTGCTTCCTTAGACTAGAGCAACACTGTGAAACACAGTGGGCGATCTAGAGGAACTGACACATACTGTTAACACACTAGAGAGGTTAATACCAGAAGCACTGTGGGATAGCACTCACCTGATCCAAGGAGGTCTGTGGCAGCATCCCCAGAAGAGCAAAAATGCAATTACATGACTGTTAATTAGATAATGTAACTACGTTTTCATTAATAATCAAGCTATGTATCACGTTTTGATGTGGGACATTACCTCCCCAGGATGTAGGAGCTGCTGAGGCTCCTACTGACGGACCAGAGGAGGAGAGAGGGTCCAGATCTAAGAGAGAACTAGAGCGAGACAGAAGGGTGGAGACAGATGGAGAAATGGTGGCAGAGAGAGAGAGGATGAAAGGGAAAATACAGTCTCCCTTATTCACCATTTTATGACATAAAAATGGAACAGATAGAATCCTAAAATGCAAAAACTGAGGAAATCGCTGAGGAGATTATGTAAATGCTGCGGTAGGTAGAGGAAGTGGACACTCACTCGGTGGCTTCTTCAGGTGGCGGCGCTATGGTGGGCACGGCGGCTGCAGATTTGGCGGGGGTGGAGGTCGGGGACACGTTATTGGTAGGGGACCCCTGGAATACAGAGAGAGAAATGCCTATTTGTATCCATGTGTTGACATATGAGCAGAAACAGAAAGGCGGTGAAAATCATGTTTAATCTTCCACTCACCTTTGTTGGAGACCTGAAAGAGAAAGGGAATAGTTAATATGACAATTTCATCACAGCTAGATATCACCTTTCAGAGCTGAAATCATATACATTGAAATTACTTATTTTCATGACTTTACAATAAATTCATCTGTCAGACCCCAAAGAAAGTGTTTATGCTCACCCTTCACTGTGATCCCCAATGATGAACAGAAAGGAACAAAGAGAGAATAACTATTAAAGTAAAAGATAATAACAGAAAACTGTATTCAGAACACTATTGTGCTGGGACAGTACAGAGCCCAAGTTATGAGTTTCCCTCTAGTTTTTCTCACCCTGTCATTTCTCATGTACTATTTTCTCTGTGTAAAGACACCTATGAAGACATTTCCACATTTTTAGCTCTTTCAGAAATGGGTTGGTTAGAATCAGTGTCCCCTTACCCCTTCTTCCCCTCCAAACTGTTCATGTGTGTCTCCAGAGACTCCAGGATGCTGCTGGGAGCCTGAGGAGAGAAGAGAGAACCAATCAGAAACACAGTAACTGCAGGTTTATGGCACGAACTTCCTCATTCCGCCGCATGCCAACACTTCAAGTAACGCAACACCCAATTCTATTTCTATGGCAGCACCACTCCATACCCTTGGTTTTTAACTCACCACACTATCCCACCTTTGTATAAACTCAATGTCCTGTAGAATGAAGTGTTCAGGAACATTTTACTTAAAACTCTACCATATTTTGTGCAAACGGAAGCACACACACATATGCAAACACACACACAAACTGCAGTCAGCAGTGTCAGTCTGTAGAATGATCCCATGCCAACACCCCATCCTCCAAACAGGCACTCTGCCAAGCCACCCTGTGTCTCTATGGTTACCGGGTCCTCAATCGGCTTAAAGGGACAGTCCTCATCATCCGAGTCTACTAGGTCCGTCACCACCCCAGGGTGCAGACACTGGGTTCGCGGGGGAGGGGGGATTATGCTGGATGAGACATCTCTGTGTGTGTTTGTTACAACTATTTCATCATCCTTCCAGAGAGTAAGCACAAAAACAAGTGACTTACATAGTTGATGTCAGGAATATCATTTTTGTCCACTCCGACAGTCTGTGGAACAAAAAACACACACAAGAGACAATTTCACAACCATATCAGTGCATCATTCTATTTGAAGTACAGACAGACACTGTATATAAGGAAGCACTGTGTTCGTTTATTTTGGAGTTAGTTAGAATGCACCCTAATCCGTTAGGAAGTTTCCTTTACCTCAGCAAGCTTCATGAACTCTCCGATCTTGGTGACCCTGGTCAGGAACCTCTTATAGATCTCCAAGGCCTCCTTGCAGTCACTCTTCTTCATCTTAAAGTATTTCTCTACAGACAATTAACAGTTGTTGTGAAAAAGAGCATCTGCTAAATGGCTACATGGTGAAAGGAAGTCATTTATCTATTAATTGTTGAAAAGAGTGTCTCAAATGGCCCCCTATTCCCTTCTACTTTTGACCAGGGCCCATGGGGCTCTGGTAACAAGTAGTGCACTATATAAGAAAAATGGTGGCATTTGGTATGCATCCAATGAAATGTCTAGCTGACCTAATAGATTGATGACCCCATCGTTGTAGGAGGCAAACAGCTTGACCAGATCCTTGAAGAGCAGGAGGAACCCTGCGTTGATGATAGGGTTATTCAGCTCCTTGGGATGGACCTGGGAGAGAGACCTTTTTATTTAACCAGTCATGTAGTATAAAAGAAGAGGATCAATTAACTCAAGCAATTAACTCATTTATTAAACTCCAGCAATATTCTGCTGTACCGAAACATCTCCAATTGTACACCCATACAGAAAGATCAAGGTCAATAGAACGAATAGCATCATTGCTATTGAGAGAGAGAGAAAGAGGGAAGAGAAGGTATTGAAGAGAAGAGAAGAGAAAAAGAAAGTAAAAGAGAATGTTAAACAGGAAAATAAACAGTATTCTTTGTGGCCTGACATATATTACAGTTTTCAGCTAATGACCAAACTGTAAGTCATCAGAACACAAGTCCCAGACAGACAGAGACAGACAGATGTAACCAAATCAATGGTGACCAGCATGTCCAACTCACATCAAACTCTAGCAGTGTGTCGATCTGGGTCTGCAGGACAGGCATGCCTTTCAACAGCTTTTCTGGAGTCATTGTCCTCATCACCCCCTCAGCACTGAGGTGGAAACACACAGGGAAGACCATGAAGAGGGCCTCATGGATGAGGTGAATGACAGTATGAGGTGGGCCTCAGTGATGAGGTGAATGACAGTATGAGGTGGGCCTCAGGGATGAGGTGAATGACTGTATGAGGGCCTCAGGGATGAGATGAATGACAGTATGAGGTGGGCCTCACTGATGAGAGGATTTTGAGAGACAGGGAAGTGAGTGACGCACCCCTTTTTGACTTTGGTGAAGTCGAAAGCCATCTGGCGGTAGGCGAAGGCCCTCTCATTGAGGTAGCGGCCATAACGTCTGATGAACGTAGACATGTCATAGCCTGAGGAACAAATTGAGCATCACATTCACATCACACCAAACATATAGCTCCTGATAAATCCAATGGCTAATGACTAAATGCATGTGCTGAACTCATACATTGTTTCATTTAACATCCACGGTTTCATGAAGGAAGAAGTTGATTTAATGCTGTAACACATTAAAGACAGTCTTCTATCTTATGATTGATCTTGTCGATCAGTTTTCTAAATTATGCATCTGATTTGAGGGTTTTGAAGGGATTGAAGGGGAGGGATCTATAATGACACCAGGGCAAGACACTGGAGACAAGTCAGGACATCGGAATCCTAGGGACATGAAGCAGTTTAGTGTGTGTGTGTGTGTGTGTGTGTGTGTGTGTGTGTGTGTGTGTGTGTGTGTGTGTGTGTGTGTGTGTGCGCTAGGCTTGGTATACCGTATATACAGTATACTGGGGTAATTGGAAATAGCCACAGGATACTATTTCTTTGGAGTTTTACATTTTGTAACTGCTTTTTAAGTTAATACCTGCAGTCAACTTGTGCAATACATTAGGAGATAAAGCAGATTGTGTTCTTCATTTCACCGGTCACATTATTTTACATTATGAAAGCTTACCATAGTTCCCCAGAATAGTTTGTTTGTAAATAACGGGAGAGTCCATCTGTGTATTTGGTTCACTTGCTAGTTATCTCAGTAAGTGGGTGAATTAATAAGGAGACATGGCATCATATAGTGTTAGGTTTCTGCCATGTTTGAGAAGTCAAAGCTCTTGATATCCTTGCATTTATTTTTTCTTCTTTCCGTTCTCGGCCCGTCTGCTCCTCCCCCCTATTCTCCTTCCAAACAGCGCAGGTGGGCCTGTTGCCCTAGCAACTCCACATAGATACAGCGTGTACACACTGCTCCAGAACCAGTACTGTTCTTCCTTCACACAAGCATGAGTCAAAACTTTGTTCATTTGCTTGATGCCTCTCTTCACATTTGCTGTCCAAATGATGTCCAAACTTACCAAATAGGACATTAGGGAAGCTACTACCTATACTTGTATAACTTTATGAACTCAATTGCCTGTCCTTGCAGCTAGTTTATTTTTGTTTGCGCTCATTAGCATGTTTAGCTCGGGGGCACATTGCATGCTTGCTCCTATTCCTCATGTTATTAGCAGTGATGTCCTTTCCTCTTCCCAGACGGCTCCTGTCTCTTCCTATCCTCCTCTCCTCCTCTCCTCTCACATCGGATCTACTGTATCTGTTTATGCTCTCAACTGGAAGGGAATCCACCCGTTTCACTCCCCCAACACACACACCCACACACACAAAGTATTCAGACCCCTTGACTTTTTCCACATTGTGTTATGTTACAGCCTTAATGTGAAATGGATTAAATAAATAAAAAAAATTCTTTATCAATCTACACACAATACCCCATAAAGACGAAGTGAAAAAACAGAAATACCTTATTTACATAAGTATTCAGACCCTTTTGCTATGAGACTCAAAATTGAGCTCAGTGCATCCTGTTTCCATTGATTATCCTAGACATGTTTCCACAACTTGATTGGAGTCCACCTGTGATAATTGCAATTAATTGGGCATGATTTGGAAAGGCACACACCTTGACAGTGCATGTCAGAGGAAAAACCAAGCCATAAGGTCGAGGGAATTGTCCGTAGCGCTTCGAGACAGGATTGTATCGAGGCACAGATCTGGGGAAGGGTACCAAAACATTTCTGCAGCATTGAAGGTTCCCAAGAACACAGTGGCCTCCATAATTCTTAAATGGAAGAAGATTGGAACCACCAAGACTCTTCCCAGAGCTGGCCGCCTGGCCACACTGAGCAGTCGGTGGAGAAGGGCCTTGGTCAGGGAGGCGACCAAGAACCCGATGGTCACTCTGACAGAGCTCAAGAGTTCCTCTGTGGAGATGGGAGAATGTTCCACATCTGGAGGAAACATGGCACCATCCCTACAGTGAAGCATGGTGGTGGCAGCATCATGCTATTGGGATGTTTTTCAGCAGCAGGGACTGGGAGACTAGTCGGGATTGAGGGAAAGAACAGAGCAAAGTACAGAGCAAAGCTCCAGAGCGCTCAGGACCTCAGACTGGGGCAAAGGTTCACCTTCCAACAGTACAACGACCCTAAGCACACAGCCAAGAAAACGCAGGAGTGGCTTCGGGACAAATCTCTGAATGTCATTGAGTGGCCCAGCCAGAGCCCGGACTTGAACCCGATCGAACATCTCTGGAGAGACCTGAAAATAACTGTGCAGCGACACTCTCCATACATCCTGACAGAGCTTGAGAGGATCTATAGAGAAGAATAGGATAAACTGCCCAAATACAGGTGTGCTAAGCTTGTAGCGTCGTACCAAAGAAGACTCGAGGCTGTAATCACTGCCACAGGTGATTCAACAAAGTACTGAGTAAAGGGTCTGAATACTTATGTAAATGTGATATTTCCGTTTTTTATTTGTAATAAATTAGCAAAAATATCTAAAAACCTGTTTTTGCTTTGTCATTATGGGGTATTGTGTGTAGATTGATGAGGGGAAAAAAATATTTAATACATTTTAGGATAAGGCTGTAATGTAACAAAATGTGGAAAAAGTCAAGGGGTCTGAATACTTTCCAAAAGCACTGTACACACACACACACAAACACATTTTTTGGAAAGGAAGTGCATTTACCGTTGGAACCTGTTTTGTCTATGAAGTTGCTGAGGTTGAACAGAGCGGTCCTGGAGGCCAAGTACTGGATGAACCTCTGAGGAAACAGAAGGAAAAAGGCTGACATGGCAAAACCATTATAAAAAACAACAGCAAGAAAATAAAGGCATATTCACTGAAATAATCAACTACAAATTGAATACTAGTATGTTAGTCCAAAATCGAGAGTATATATTGCACAGTGTGGAAAAGCGTGGAAAAATAGCTCTAGACATGCACACTTGTTTTTGATAACCTTGTTTCAGAATGAGCAGCATTCTAAATAGCACTGTTTTCAGCACCATGGACAGCTGTCCGTGGTGCTGAAACAGTCCAATTTTATTTTATTGTGGCGGTGTACTAAATTACTGTCCTCTGACCTCATTGCCATGGACACACATATGGTGTGTGGTGACGAGGGCCTTGAAGACGACAATCCAGCTGGCGTTGGTGGCCCTCTCAAACAGAGTGTCAGCCATCTGAGGGATGTTCACGTTGGTCGCATTGGTGGCCGAGATCAGATCTGAAACACATAAAGAGGTTAGTTTGTATTGGGGGGAGGCTGTTAGGTTCAGAATCAGTGAAACTGTTCTGTTATTGATTCACGATCAGTGAAACAGTCAGCCATTTTGAGAGAGTGGAATATAGCAGGATTCATTTTGATCCAGAGTTGTAAAATCATGATGAGTAAGTACAATTTAAAAGTGTTAAGACATGCTGACCACCAAGAAAATATGTAATGTGCTGCCGTAGCTGATAGTGAAGACAGCCTCACATCGGGTCAAATGAGTTTGCTTCAGTCTCCAGACTGCTCCATTCATATGCTTTGTGGATTTGGAGGTTGAGTGCGGGCTGTGTATTATATGTGCGTGTGTCATTGCCTGTGTCTGTTTGTGAATGTATATGTGTGTCTCTGTGTGTCCGTGTGTATGTGTGTGTGCCCGCTTGGGTATGGATGTTGGTTCTGCTACTGGAATGTGTAAAAGCACTAAAATACCCTCGGAGTTCTTCACTTCACTATGTACCTCATGGAGCTAAGCATTGCAATCATATATTTAAGAGTCAGGACACACATACAAAGGCTAAACAAAACACACACAAGCAGTGGTAGAGAGGATCCAATACACAGAGAGAAATAGTGCCTTGTCATCATGATCTCCCCCATAGAAGAGAGACTGCCACTCAGACAGACCACTCAGACAGACAGACAGGTCTGACTAAGAGCGCAATTCACTCTGAAACACATGTCAACTCAGCACTCTGGGAGATAACATGTGACAGACTAGCTGCTCGGAAGAGAGAGAGAGAGAGAGGCCTTCATCTGGCCTTCATTGTTATCTTTTATCACACATGTCAACCCAGGGGCATCATGCACCTATTATGTTAGAGGGGGCACAAAGTACAAGAGGATGAAGGGGGGCCTGGAGAAATTTGGAGAAAATGCTATTGTCTTATTACAGAGTATTCCTTATTAGTATTAGAGAGAAATAACAAAAACATTTTAGTTGTATTTATTTATGAAGATGGAACCAATAGGCTACACAGCTTGATCACATTCATAAACATACATACGTCCTGAACATCACCGGCAGCTCAAATCAAATCAAATGCTGTGTTTCACTCTACATTTTCTCCTCCTCCACTGGTGATACTGCATGAACTAGAGTATCTAGCATCCTGCCTAGGCATCTCTGTTCTCCGTGCACCTTGGAAAAAGCCACTTACTAGGGAGAATAGGGGGGTACTATTTGCCTGGTCCAGTCAGTGTGCCCCCCCGCAAAATACCACTGACATATTTTTTAAAATAATTATAATACATGGGTTTAAAAATGAAGTTTAGTAATTAATTTAACATCTGACATTTTTGAGGGGCCACGTGCCTTTGTGCCCCCTATGGGCATGATGCCACTGTGCCCACCAACCATCCCTTCTAGGATAGGGAAGGTTGCTACAAGCATGGCTAAACCATGTTTCTGCCCTGTCAAAAGCTGGAAGGCTGCAATATAATACATTATTGTCCAATACTGATTAGACTGAAAAGAGAGAGTGAATGCATGAAGAGGAAGGCTTGTAGGTCATTTCAGGATTAAAGATAGAGGGGCAGGGGCTTTGTCCACAGAATAATATCATTGGTGAGGGGACTGGTGTGGTGACCCCGCCCCCAACAGCCCCACACACACACACACACACACACACACACAAACCATGATGTGCTAATACCGTCTCTAGTTAACAGCTTTTGTCTAATGTTGAAGGATGTACAGACTGTACATAGAGTCACATCTGGGATATTTAGCAGATAATCTCTATCACTTCCTAGAATGATCTTAATAACATCCCAGTACAGTGACAGGACTGACGGCTGATGTCATTATTCCTCTATGGACCTGACACGATTTACATCATATCCTGTTTGGATAGTCCCTGTCCCTGCTCTGTTTACACCACAACTCAACCATATACTCCATCTCAACAGACAACCCTGTTGTGTGTTATGTGTCTATTGTTTAATGTTAATGGAGAGAAACAAGAATATTTGTGGCCCATCGCATTCACACATGCACCACAGAGCAGTGTGTGTGTAAGTCTAATGATGATAGTCTTTATTTTGATCAGTCAATTTCAGTAATCCACAGCAGGCAGGAGAGCTCTAAGAATGAACCGGTAGACCCTTAGGGGGTCTATAGCAATAAAAACAGGACTGTGTGTGTGTTCATGCATGCATGCGGGTGTGCGTGAGTGTGTGCGTGCCTGGCTGTGTGTGTGTGTGTCTCTTCGTACTCAAACACCAGGGCCTCGTTCCACAGTTGCGATGTTACTTAAGAATTACGATCATTGTACCGGATGCATCGTTATGTACAAAAAACTTTTTTAAGAGTGTTTCACAAGCACATAGAGAGAACGTTTGCTAAGTGCGTCGTTAGACCATGTGTCGATACTGATAGGATGGAAAGAAAAGCAGTGCTGCTCTCTGATCAGCTTTATCAATTTAAATCTTACCTTAACATTAGAATGATTCCACAATACTGATGACAAATCAGCTCCTAAAGAGATATGGAGGTGGCTTAATATGCTTACCCAATAATAATTCATTAAAGCACAGATTGGGAACATCATTGCTCTCATGTTGTCACACATCATGATACACATTGAGGCAAAAATTACAGACAGTAGCCTAGTTGCAAAATATAACTCAATTGATTGAACATGAAATATATTTCATTATAATTGAAATAGCCTATATAGGCCAATGTAGCCTATTTATACAATAAGTATCCGGAACATTAGGAACACCTTCCTAATATTGAGTTGCACCCTCCTCTTTTGCCCTCAGAACAGCCTCAATTCGTCGGGGCATGGACTCTACAAGGTATCGAAAGCGTTCCACAGGGATGCTGGCCCAATGCTTCCCACAGCTGTGTCAAGTTGGCTGGATGCCCTTTGGGTGGTGGACCATTCTTGATACACACAGGAAACTGTTGAGTGTGAAAAACCCAGCAGCGTTGCAGTTCTTGACTCAAACTGCTGCGCCTGGTACATACCCCGTTCAAAGGCACTTACAGTGGGGGGAAAAAGTATTTGATCCCCTGGTGATTTTGTACATTTGCCCACTGACAAAGAAATGATCAGTCTATAATTTTAATAGTAGGTTTATTTGAACAGTGAGAGACAGAATAACAACAAACATTTCCAGAAAAACGCATGTCAAAAAATGTTATAAAATGATTTGCATTTTAATGAGGGAAATAAGTATTTGACCCCTCTGCAAAACATGACTTAGTACTTGGTGGCAAACCCTTGTTGGCAATCACAGAGGTCAGACGTTTCTTGTAGTTGGCCACCAGGTTTGCACACATCTCAGGAGGGATTTTGTCCCACTCCTCTTTGCAGATCTTCTCCAAGTTATTAAGGTTTCGAGGCTGACATTTTGCAACTCTAACCTTCAGCTCCCTCCACAGATTTTCTATGGGATTAAGGTCTGGAGACTGGCTAGGCCACTCCAGGACCTTAATGTGCTTCTTCTTGAGCCACTCCTTTGTTGCCTTGGCCGTGTGTTTTGGGTCATTGTCATGCTGGAATACCCATCCATGACCCATTTTCAATGCCCTGGCTGAGGGAAGGAGGTTCTTACATTTACATTTACGTCATTTAGCAGACGCTCTTATCCAGAGCGACTTACAAATTGGTGCATTCACCTTATGATATCCAGTGGAACAACCACTTTACAATAGTACATCTAGATCTTTTTTTGGGGGGGGGGGGGGGGGGGTAGGGGGGGGTTAGAAGGATTACTTAATCCTATCCCAGGTATTCCTTAAAGAGGTGGGGTTTCAGGTGTCTCCGGAAGGTGGTGATTGACTCCGCTGTTCTCACCCAAGATTTGACGGTACATGGCCCCGTCCATCGTCGCTTTGATGTGGTGAAGTTGTCTTGTCCCCTTAGCAGAAAAACACCCCCAAAGCATAATGTTTCCACCTCCATGTTTGACGGTGGAGATGGTGTTCTTGGGGTCATAGGCAGCATTCCTCCTCCTCCAAACACGGCGAGTTGAGTTGATGCCAAAGAGCTCCATTTTGGTCTCATCTGACCACAATACTTTCACCAGTTGTTCTCTGAGTCATTCAGATGTTCATTGGCAAACTTCAGACGGGCATGTATATGTGCTTTCTTGAGCAGGGGGACCTTGCGGGCGCTGCAGGATTTCAGTCCTTCACGGCGTAGTGTGTTACCAATTGTTTTCTTGGTGACTATGGTCCCAGCTGCCTTGAGATCATAGACAAGATCCTCCCGTGTAGTTCTGGGCTGATTCCTCACCGTTCTCATGATTATTGCAACTCCACGAGGTGAGATCTTGCATGGAGCCCCAGGCTGAGGGAGATTGA
Source organism: Salmo trutta (assembly GCF_901001165.1). NCBI lineage: Eukaryota > Metazoa > Chordata > Actinopteri > Salmoniformes > Salmonidae > Salmo > Salmo trutta. The sequence continues at coordinate 23,635,464 of NC_042957.1, forward strand.
CAGTTCTTTTGTGTTTCTTCCATTTGCGAATAATCGCACCAACTGTTGTCACCTTCTCACCAAGCTGCTCGGCGATGGTCTTGTAGCCCATTCCAGCCTTGTGTAGGTCTACAATCTTGTCCCTGACATCCTTGGAGCGCTCTTTGGTCTTGGCCATGGTGGAGAGTTTGGAATCTGATTGATTGATTGATTGCTTCTGTGGACAGGTGTCTTTTTTACAGGTTTGGTTTGCTGCGGTTTGGAGCACTCCCTTTAAGAGTGTGCTTATAATCTCAGCTCGTTACCTGTATAAAAGACACCTGGGAGCCAGAAATCTTTCTGATTGAGAGGGGGTCAAATACTTATTTCCCTCATTAAAATGCAAATCAATTTATAACATTTTTGACATGCGTTTTTCTGGATATTTTTGTAGTTATTCTGTCTCTCACTGTTCAAATAAACCTACCATTCAAATTATAGACTGATCCTTTCTATGTCAGTGGGCAAACGTACAAAATCAGCAGGGGATCAAATACTTTTTTCCCCCACTGTAAATATTTTGTCTATTCACCCTCTGAATGGCACACAACACAATCCATGTCTCAAGGCTTAAAAATCCTCATTTAACCTGTTTCCTCCCTTTCATCACTACTGATTGAAGTGGATTTAAAAAGTGACATCAATAAGGATCATTGCTTTCACATGGTCAGTCTATGTCATGGAAAGAGCAGGTGTTCTTAAAGTTCTGTATACTTAGTGTATTTCAATGCAGTCATCTCGGTTTTGATTTGAAGCATAAACTCATCCTTCACTTGTTTGTAACAATTTCAAATACTTTGGCAACTTTGTATTTGTAGTCAACTTCGTTCTGAAGATATCGGCAGTCACAGTCAGACAGATAGAATCAAGATGTTTAGCGGATATCTTTTGTGAATAAAGTGACATGGAAAGGTAAAAAAGCATCTAACGACACACTTTAGCAGCTCTACGAGTGGTCTGGATCACTCATAGATGTGTGAAGGTTTTGCGGAGCCACGATACTAACAAAAGTTCTGGGAAACACCTTGGCTACTAAAGATACTGTACATGATTCTAACAATGATCTTAACGCTACGAAGGCTCTGGGAAACGAGGCCCAGACTACTCCCAGGCTAGAGTAACAGAAATTGGCCAGATTAAATCAGCCAGAAGCCTTTGTATTTTCCTGTGAAACACAGCCTATTACTTTAACACTGCTATGAGACCATACACACACCCCCCCCCCCCCCCCACCCCCCATGCATGTGGGTATAGGCTACACCAGGGCTCTCCAACCCTGTTCCTGGAGAGCTACTGTCCTGTAGGTTTCCGCTCCAACCCTAATCTAGCACATTTTATTCTAATACTTAGCTGATCGGTCAGCTGAATCAGGTTAGTTACACTATTAGAAGAAGAAAACAAATTCCAAAAGGGTTCTTCGGCTGTCCCTATAGGAGAACCCTTTTTGGTTTCAGGGAGAACCCTTTTTTTTGTTTTAATCGACATAGAACCCTTTTGGGTTCCATGTAGAACCCTCTGTGGAAAGGGCCCTACCTCAAACCAAAAGGGTTCTATCTGGAACCAAAAAAGGTTATTCAAATGGTTATCCTATGGGGACAGCCAAATAACCCTTTTAGGTTATAAATAGCATTTGTTTTTCTAAGAGTGTACAACTAAGGTTGGATTGAAAACCTACAGGAAGGTAGCACTCCAGCAACAGGGTTGGAGAGCCCTGGACTACACTGACGACATGACCACTGCACCAGTGATTGTTAAGCCTGTCCAGAGGTTTCAGCTCTGGACAAGCTCCAGCAACAATGACTGACTAATTAATTGACTGACTAGATAATTGAAAAGGCCTACACACATAAATACATCCACGCACAAACACGCACAGATATTATGTGTCCATGCATAGAAACATGCATGAGACTACACTGACCACTACATCATTGATTCCTGCCACATCACAGACTACATAGGTCTACATCTTCAATGTCTTTTTAATCCCATAAAGCTCAGAGTTGACTACAAGTTGACTGCAAGTGTGCATCAAGGTTCAGAAACCACGGCACCACATCAGACAGTGACTGGCTGTCAGTTTGAAGTTGGTTGGTGTGGATTGCGAAAAGCTCCAGCTACTTCACAAGCTGTTTTAGCTTGGCCCAGCCATGCTCGCCTTTGGAATATCTTCCCTGTTAGTTAGTGAGAGCTAGTGATAGTGATGCACAAGCTAGGCCTATTTGAAACATTGGGATCTCCTGGCAGCATTTACCCACCTGATTCAGAAGCTCGAAATGTCCATTATAAAAAATATATATAATTACAAAAAAAATCTATAAAAACATAATTCATGATGGTTTTTATTTTTGATCGTTTTGCTGTCAAAGATAGATTTAGAATACTTTGTTTTTCAAGATCTTTTATTTCAGTTTCCTAAATAGTTTTTCTAATTTGAGTTTTTATTTTATTTTCAGTTTTTGTTTACTATAATAACCTTGTTGCTGATGATGTAGGCCTAATTACCAACATGAGACAGCCTACAATGTGAAGCAAAATAAGGAGCTCATTGTGGACTACAGCAGACAGAAAAAGGGAGAACACCCCCATCCACGGGCCGCAAGTTCCTCGGCGTCATTGAGGACCTGAAATGGTCCCACCACACCGACACAGTGGTGAAGAAGCCGCAACAGCGACTCTTCAACATCGGGCAGCTGAAGAAATTTGGCATGGCCCCTAAGAATCTCACAAACTTCTACATATACACCATTGAGAGCATTCTGTTGGGCTGAATCCCTGCCTGGTACAGCAACTGCACCGCCCTCAACAGCATAGCTCTCCAGAGGATGGTGCGGTAAGCCCAACGCATCACCGGGGGCACGCTGCCTGCCCTCCAGAACATTTACAGCACTAGTTGTCAAAGGAAGGTCAAGAAGATCATTAAAGGAGAAGTTTACCCAAAATCCAGAAACGCCCAAGTGATTCCATACATTGAAACTAGTTCATGGAGCTTGGGAGCTTGCCCTCTCCCCCTCTCTCTCCCTGTAGTGCTATACTGAAACACTACAGTATAGCACTACAGGGAGAGAATTTAATTCACTGCTCCGTTGCCAGTGAATTCATGATTCAGAAATCTGCAAAGTGTGGGCAAATGTGTTGTGTTATTGAAAGCATATGACCAAATAAGCTATTTTTGTCTTAAGTACTATTGGCTTTGAGTCGGGAAATGTGTACTTTTCCACATAAAACATTTGTGAGTATTTTAGATCATTATTTTATGTCGCCGATTGCCACAGCAGCGGAGATGGGTAACAACTGCGCATGTGCGCCCTCGTGGGTTAGACCCTGCTACGTAAAAACATTACGATACATTTCCTGACTCAAAACTGATAGTACCTTTTTTTTTCAATAAAACAACGAATTTGTCCACACCGCAGATGATTTAATCATGACTTCACTGGCAAGAGAGCAGAGTGAGGCCTGCATCCAGCATTGGCACGAGTCACGTGACCCGTTTTTCAGCTGTTTCAGTGCAGCACTACAGAGGGAGAGAGAGAGAGAGAGAGGAGAGGACAAACTCCACTTAACTAGTTTCAATGTACAGTGCATTCGGAAAGTATTCAGACCCCTTGACTTTTTCCAAAATATATATATATTTTTTATCCATCATCAATCAACACACAATACCATATCATGACAAAGAAAAACAGTTTTTTTAGACATTTTAAAAAATGTATATAAAAAAGATTAAAACTGAAATATCACATTTCAATAAGTATTCAGACCCTTTACTCAGTACTTTGTTGAAGCACCATTGGCAGCAATTACAGCCAAGTTTTCTTTGGTATGATGCTATAAACTTGGCACACCTGTATTTGGGCTGTTTCTCCCATTCTTCTCTACAGGTCCTATCAAGCTCTGTCTGGTTGGATGGGGAGCATCACTGCACAGCTATTTTCAGGTCTCTTCAGAGATGTTCAATCGGGTTCAAGTCCGGGCTCTGGCTGGGCCACTCAAGGACATTGAGACATGACACAAAGCCACTCCTACTTTGTCTTGGCTGTGTGCTTAGGGTCGTTGTCCTGTTGGAAGGTGACCTTTGCCCCAGTCTGAGGTCCTGAGCGCTCTGGAGCAGGTTTTCATCCAGGCTCTTGTTTCTCATGGTCTAAGAGTCCTTTAGGTGCCTTTTGGCAACTCCATGTGGGCTGTCATGTGACTTTAGCTGAGGAGTGGCTTCTATGTGGCCACTCAACCATAAAGGCCTGATTGGTGGAGTGCTGCAGAGATGGTTGTTCTTTTGGAAGGTTCTCCCATCTCCACAGAGGACCTCTGGGGCTCTGCCAGATTGACTATTGAGTTCTTGGTCACCTCCCTGACCAAGGCCCTTCTCCCCTGATTGCTTAGCTTGGCCAGGCGGCCAGCTCTAGGAAGAGTTTTGGTGGTTCCAAAGTTCTTCCATTTAAGAATGAATGATGGAGGCAAATGTATTAATTTTTTTATAAAAGAATGATGGAGGCTACTGTGTTCTCGGGGATATTCAATGCTGCAGAAATCCTTTGGTACCCTTCACCAGATCTGTGTCTCGACACAATCCTGTCTCGGAGCTCTACGGACAATTCCTTCGATCTCATGGATTGGTTTTTCACCTGAAATGCACTGTCAACTGTGGGACCTTATATAGACAGGTGTGTGCCTTTCCAAATCATGTCCAATCAATTAAATTTACCACTGGTGGACTCCAATTAACTTGTAGAAACATCAAGGATTATCAATGGAAACAGGATGCACATGAGCTCAATTTCGAGTCTCAAAGCAAAGGGTCTGAATACTTATGTGCATAAGGTATCTGTTTTTTATTTTCATAAACTTGACAAATTTTATAAAAACTTTTCACTTTGTCATTATGGGGCATTGTTGTTTACATTGATGAGGATTTTTTAAATCAATTTTAGAATAAGTCTGTAACGTAACACAATTTGGAAAAAGTCAAGGGTCTGAATACTTTTTGAATTCTTCATTGCTGCGACTTGCTTGCTAGCTGAGATTTCTGCTCTTCACTCCGTTGTCAGTTTAGCCTACATTTCACTGATCTTAGTAGCAGAAAGCATTTTTGTCGGCAGTTTTCGGTTTGGCTATTTGTTTCAAGTGTAGGTGGCGGTTCTAGCTTGTATGGCGCCCTGGGCTAACCCCCCCTTTAGCGCGCCCCAGCCCCCCCCCCCCCCCGGCAAAATGGCTCCAGTACCGAAATCCGTTACTGGTTTGTATTAGTCTATAAATCCATCTCTTTGCCAAAATTCGTCATCTCTCCCAAATCTTATTCTACTAGTATTTTTGTAAGTGTAAGGATAATAATTCAGCCATAGTTGTTCTGAAATGTTTATTGCTCAAAATTAAGGTAATTAGAACCGGGGTAGAATTCTGGCAGGGGAGAGATTTTCGGCACAACACCGGGACCGAGAAACAACTTTTCTCACAAGGCCATCAAACTGTTGAACATCCATCGGCTACCTGCCCATTACTCAGCACTGCAAATTGAGGCTAATGCCGCATGTATATTTAAGTGATAATGCCCTCGAAGCCGGTGTTTGGAGGATATATTGGCACCGGTGTTGTTAGGCCTGAGACGAAGTCGAGGCAAACCGTGACAATATATCCTCCAAACACCGGCTTCGAGGGCATTATCACTTTTATGCAACTGGTTACCAACATATTCAAATAATGATTGACATATTTTCATTAAAAACTGTATTTTTATGAATTTATTTATACTATTTCATCCTTCCACAAGATATAGTCGAGACACTAATCTAGGGTTGCTACCCAAGCCGTCTGGTCGTTCGTTCTATCAGTTCGGTTGCCAGAAACATGACCCAGTCTTTCAGTCTTTTTGTTCTGTATCTATGTTCCATTGCCATACTGGCTGGCAACGTTCTTATCCCTTGCTTGCTAGCTACCCAACTATGGCTAACTTACAGTCATGTCAAAAAGTGCAGCCAGAATAACAGCAATGTAGCTGCATTTGTTTAAGGTGCTTTCCAGTGACATTTATTTGGACACATCCATAACAATGAGCTAATGAGGCGTGATTTCGCCTGGTATAAAAAAAATGTGCTCACTCGTCAGGAAACTGTTGTTCAGAGGAGCTAGCCAACAACACAGCTAACACAATCATTTCAAACTGAGGCTGGAAAGACTGCAAACTAGTTGACCTTTGTTTCATTTGACCTTTTTTTCAATTGACATGTCTTTGTATATATCCATAAAAAGGATGCCAGCTGTTTCATTATTTCGACTGGCTGAGAACGACACGTCCATTACTATTTGACAGCTGGAGATCGAATTTGAATATTGAAACAATGTTGCAAATGTCAGAGAGACAGACAGCAAGGTTATACAAATCTCCGCTGTTGAAAACTAAATGTTAGTCTAAAAGAAATGTGAGATAATGTCTAGATGCATTTTATAGTGGAGATCAAGTTTATGAATTGCCTGGCTGGGCTGATGAGACAGTGGATTGCGCAGTCAGATGGAACAGAGTAAATAGGCATTGCCATGTCATAGATTTAGCCGGTAGTAATTTATGGAATAGACACCAGCTGGAATACGGTTTTAAACTATCAGCATTCAGGATTAGACCCACCCGTTGTATAAAGAGTCATTGAACGCTTGTCAGCTCATATTCTGTTTATACTGTTGTTTACGCACTGTGTATGTATACTGTATTCTCGACATGGCTCGTCCAAATATACTGTACCTACAAAATTGTGCACCAATATTGCATTTTAAAAGCCTCTTAAAATGAAGTGCCCTTTAATATAGACCACATGGAGAATTCAATCAATCTGATTTTTATATATGAATAAAGGCTTGCTAAAAGTGCCAAGATGCAGCATTTTGACATGTTACTTTGTCAACCTTGTGTCACTTCTAGGAAGATTTCAACCTACTTAATCCCAAAATGTGTCCAAGTTTGTCCATAATTGTAAAGCCCTAATTATTTTTGTTGCTTTGACAAAGTCATTTCCGTAGTACAATTCTTTTACTTAAACTCTTGAGATGGAAAAATATTTTTGCAAGTTGAACATGTGTTTTTTATGACAGAATGTTAAAAAGGCACCGAATTGGTGGAATGGCCCCACTACCGTGCTAACCATTTTCTTTTCCAAATTATATACTGTCTATACACATTACATATTTATATTATGGATTCTCACACCTGCCTACTCTAATAGATCTAATTTGGATGCTTATTTCTTGATTTATTTGTTCTATTTTTTGTTGTGTGTGTGTGTGTGTATGTATCTGTATCGTATTTGCGAGACATTCTACTGTACATTTGGAGCTAGTAACAAACATTTCACTGCACCTCCTATAACACCTGCAAATCCTTGTAGCGACCAATAAACTGATTTGATTAGAAAATGTAATTCCAAGGATATGTATGCTTTTCCCTAAAATGACTATCTGTCATATCACTCTGGAGTGGTTTGTCCACCACTGTGCCTATCCAAAACCCCCTCTGTCATTAGTATCACCCCCGGAGTCTCTGAGCCTCTCTCCAATCTGTTTCCACAGCAACCGGACTACCGCTCAAGGGTCAGCAATCATGACACAATGACGAAGGAGAACAAGCTCTATATTCTCCAAAAGAATGGCTTCACACAAAGACTAGAGGGGTTTAGATGTTTGATGTATCATCACAGTGGCAAATTGATGTCACCGGCAAAGTGTATAGGGTCAATGAGATATACAAAATTCTTATTCCATGTCCATGTCTTTGTCTAGGCCTAGGGCATTATTTGTGGGATCTGTGTTATGCAAACGCATAAACGGCAAACTATATGTAATATATATAATATGTAAAGTAGAGATACCCTTCCATATCATTATCCCTGAGGAGAAGACAAATAATATGCCCTACCAGTGTTTCCCTTAATAAACGTAGGTTAGGCGGAGCCCTTGCCTAAAAATGTTGACCTAATTTAATGTTTGGTGTTTGAAGCCTTGAATTTTGCCTTGAGGGCATTAGCTACTTGGCAAGAAAATAATATAGGGAGAACAGGGTGCCCTATATTCATCTAATTTGTTGAATGGCCCTGGAAAAGTCAAGAGACAAAGCTATCTATGTCACAACAAAGGGAAGACATCTACAGGTGTAGGATCTTAATTTGACATATATTGTCAAAGAAAAATAATCCTGCAGCAACAGGATTCGAACATTTAAGCTCAGGTGTTGGTCTTTCATCCCTTATCACCCCCTATTTTGTTAGAAAATCCAACTTTGAGAACTGTTTCAGATGCAATATGTTAGCCATCCCTCCTGATCAGCTTCATTTAGCTAGCAGTAAAACAAATGTAAACTACCAACGGGACATTCAAAACTGTAATATCTTATGCTTCATGGAGTCCTGGCTGAATGACAACATTATCAACATACAGCTGGCTGGTTATACGCTGTATCAGCAGGACAGAATAGCGGTGTCTGGTAAGACAAGGGGCGGCGGACTACGTATTTTTGTAATTAACAGCTGGTGTACGATATCTAAGGAAGTCTTGAGGTTTTGCCCCGCCTAAGGTAGAGTATCTCATGATAAGCTGTAGACCACAGTATCTACTTAGAGAGTTTTCATCTGTATTTTTCGTAGCTGTCTACATACCACCACAGACTGAGGCTGGCACAAAGACCGCACTGAATGAACTGTATTCCGCCATAAGCAAGTAGGAAAACGCTCACCCAGAGGCGGCGCTCCTTGTAGCCGTGGACTATAATGCAGGGAAACTTAAACCCCTCTTACCAAATTTCTATCAGCATGTTAAATGTGCAACCAGATGGGAAAAAAAACTCTGGACCACCTTTACTCCACACACAGAGACGCATACAAAGCTCTCCCTCACCCTCCATTTGGCAAATCTGACCATAATTCTATCCTCCTGATTCCTGCTTACAAGCAAAAATTAAAGCAGGAAGCACCAGTGACTCGATCAATAAAACAGTGGTCTGATGAAGCAGATGCTAAGTTACAGGACTGTTTTGCTAGCACAGACTGGAAAATGTTTCAGGATTCCTCCGATGGCATTGAGGAGTACACCACCTCAGTCATTGGCTTCACAAATAAGTGCATCGATGACATCATCCCCACAATGACTGTACGTCCATACCCCAACCAGAAGCCATGGATTAGAGGCAACATCTGCACTGAGCTAAAAGCTAGAGCTGCTGCTTTCAAGGAGTGGGACGCTAACCCGGAAGCTTATAAGAAATCCCGCTATGCCCTCCGACGAACCATCAAAGAGGCGAAGTGTCAATACAAGACTAAGATTGAGTCATACTACACCGGCTCTGATGCTCGGCGGATGTGGCAGGGCATGCAAACCATTACAGACTACAAAAGGGAAGCACAGCCGAGAGATGCCCAGTGACAAAAGTGTACCAGACGAGCTAAACTGCTTCTATGCTCGCTTTGAGGCAAATAACACTGAAACATGCATGAGAGCGCCAGCTGTTCCGGAAGACTGTGTGATCACACTCTACACAGCCGATGTGAGTAAGACCTTTAAACAGATCAACATTCACAAGGCCGCAAGGCCAGACGGATTACCAGGACATGTACTGCGAGCATGTGCTGACCAACTAGCAAATGTCTTCACTAACATTTTCAACCTCTCCCTGTCCGAGTCTGTAATACCAACAAGTTTTAAGCAGACCACCATAGTCCCTGTGCCCAAGAACACTAAGGTAACCTGCATAAATGACTACAGACGAATAGCACTCATGTCTGTAGCCATGAACTCACATCCACAATGAGATAACCAGCCTGCCACTAGCACAGTCACTGTAGTCAGCTCAGCTATCCCCATTGAGACCGTGTCTGTGCTTCGATCTAGGTTGGGCAAAACTAAACATGGTGGTGTTCGCCTTAGCAATCTCACTGGAATAAAGACCTCCTCCATTCCTGTCATTATCGACAGAGATTGTGATAACTCACATCTCAAAATATGGCTAATTAATGTTAGATCCCTCACTTCCAAGGCAATTATAGTCAATGAACTAATCACTTATCATAATCTTGATGTGATTGGCCTGACTGAAACATGGCTTAAGCCTGATTAATTTACTGTGTTAAATGACGCCTCACCTCCTGGTTACACTAGTGACCATATCCCCGTGCATCCTGCAATGGCAGTAGTGTTGTTAACATTTACAATAGCAAATTTCAATTTACAAAAAAAAAACGTCTGCGTTTTCGTCTTTTGAGCTTCTAGTTATGAAATCTATGCAGCCTACTCAATTACTTTTTATAGCTACTGTTTACAGGCCTCCTGGGCCGTATACAGCGTTACTCACTGAGTTCCCTGAATTCCTATCATACCTTGTAGCCATAACAGATAATATTCAAATTTTTGGTGACTTTAATATTCACATGGAAAAGTCCACAGACCCACTCCAAAAGGCTTTCGGAGCCATCATCGACTCAATGGGTTTTGTCCAACATGTCTCCGGACCTACTCACTGCCACAGTCTGGACCTAGTTTTGCCCCGTGGAATAAATGTTGTGGATCTTCATGTTTTTCCTCATAATCCTGGACTATCGAACCACCATTTTATTACGTTTGCAATCGCAACAAATAATCTGGTCAGACCCCAACCAAGGATCATCAAAAGCCGTGCTACAAATTCTCGGAAACCCAAAGATTCCTAGATGCCCTTCCAGACTCCCTCCACCTACCCAAGGACGTCAGAATACAAACATCAGTTAACCACCTAACTGAGGAACTCAATTTAAACTTACGTAATACCCTAGGTGCAGTCGCACCCCTACAAACAGAAAACATCTGTCATAAGAAACTAGCTTCCTGGTATACAGAAAATACCCAAGCTCTGAAGCTAGCTTCCAGAACATTGGAACAGAAATGGCTTTACACCAAACTGGAAGTCTTCCAACTAGCTTGGAAAGACAGTACCGTGCAGTATTGAAGAGCCCTCACTGCTGCTTGATCATCCTATTTATCCAACTTAATTGAGGAAAATAAGAACAATCCAAAATGTATTTTTGATACTGTCGCAAAGCCAACTAAAAAGCAGCATTCCCCAAGAGAGGATGGTTTTCACTTCAGCAGTGATAAATTCATGAACTTCTTTGATGAAAAGATCATGATCATTAGAAAGCAAATTACGGACTCCTCTTTAAATCTACGTATTCCTCCAAAGCTCAGTTGTCCTGAGTTTGCACAACTCTGCCAGGACCTAGGATCAAGGGAGACACTCAAGTTTTTAATACTATATCTCTTGACACATTGATGAAAATAATAATTGCCTCTGAACCTTCAAGCTGCATACTGGACCCTATTCCAACTAAACTACTGAAAGAGCTGCTTCCTTGCTTGGCCCTCCTATGGTGAACATAATAAATGGCTCTCTATCGACGAGATGTGTACAGAACTCACTAAAAGTGGCAGTAATAAAGCCTCTCTTGAAAAACCTTGACCCAGACAATATAAAAAACTATCGGCCTATATCGAATCTCCGATTCCTCTCAAAAAAAATTGAAAAAGCTGTTGCGCAGCAACTCACTGCCTTCCTGAAGACAAACAATGTATACGAAACACTTCAGTCTGGTTTTAGACCCCATCACAGCACTGAGACTCCACTTGTGAAGGTGGTAAATGACCTTTTAACCTCTTATGGCTAGGGGGCAGTATTTTCACGGCTGGATAAAAAACGTACCCGATTTAATCTGATTATTAGTCCTGCCCAGAAACTAGAATATGCATATAATTATTAGCTTTGGATAGAAAACACTCCAACGTTTCTAAAACTGTTTGAATGGTGTCTGTGAGTATAACAGAACTCATTTGGCAGGCCAAAACGTGAGAAGATTCTGTACAGGAAGTACCCTGTCTGACCATTTCTTGCCCTTCTTTGTCATCTCTATTCATTACAAAGGATCTCTGCTGTTACGTGACACTTCCTACGGCTCCAATGGGCTCTCAGAGCCCGGGAAAAACCTGAATGACGTAATTCAAAGCCCTGGCTGAAACACACAAGCGCTTTTGCTAAGTGGTCTATCAGAGGACAAAGGGCTTCATGCTCGTGCACTGGCCGCCCCCGCCTTTCTGTTTTTCCCTCTTTTTACCGAAACGCAGATTCCCGGTCGGAATATTATCGCTTTGTTACGAGATAAATTGCATAAAAATTGATTTTAAACAGCGGTTGACATGCTTCGAAGTACGGTAATGGAATATTTAGAATTTTTTTGTCACGAAATGCGCCATGCGCACGACCCTTCTTTACCATTCGGATAGTGTCTAGAACGCACGAACAAAACGCCGCTGTTTGGATATAACGATGGATTATTTGGGACCAAACCAACATTTGTTATTGAAGTAGAAGTCCTGGGAGTGCATTCTGACGAAGAACAGGAAAGGTAAGACCATTTTTCTTATAGTAAATCTGATTTTGGTGAAGGCTAAACTTGCCGGGTGTCTAAATAGCTAGCCCGTGATGGCTGGGCTATGTACTTAGAATATTGCAAAATGTGCTTTCACCAAAAAGCTATTTTAAAATCGGACATATCGAGTGCATAGAGGAGTTCTGTAGCTATAATTCTTAAAATAATTGTTATGCTTTTTGTGAACGTTTATCGTGAGTAATTTAGTAAATTGTTAGTAAATTCCCCGGAAGTTTGCGGGGGGTATGCTAGTTCTGAACGTCACATGCTAATGTAAAAAGCTGTTTTTTTATATAAATATGAACTTGATTGAACAAAACATGCATGTATTGTATAACATAATGTCCTAGGTGTGTCATCTGATGAAGATCATCAAAGGTTAGTGCTGCATTTAGCTGTCTTCTGGGTTTTTGTGACATTATATGCTAGCTTGAAAAATGGGTGTCTGATTATTTCTGGCTGGGTACTCTGCTGACATAATCTAATGTTTTGCTTTCGCTGTAAAGCCTTTTTGAAATCGTACAGTGTGGTTAGATTAACGAAAGTCTTGTCTTTAAAATGCTGTAAAATAGTCATATGTTTGAAAAATGGAAGTTTTCGGATTTTAGAGGAATTTGTATTTCGAACCACGCCCATCATTGGATATTGGAGCAGATGTAAGAGGTTAATGGTGTCAGACCTTGGCTATGCATCTGTCCTTGTGTTCCTAGACCTTAGTGCTGCTTTTGATATCATCGATCACCACATTCTTTTGGAGAGATTGGAAACCCAAATTGGTCTACACGGACAAGTTCTGGCCTGGTTTAGATCTTATCTGTCGGAAAGATATCAGTTTGTCTCTGTGGATGGTTTGTCCTCTGACAAATCAACTGTACATTTTGGTGTTCCTCAAGGTTCCGTTTTAGGACCACTATTGTTTTCACTATATATTTTACCTCTTAGTGATTCTTAGTAACTTTCACTGCTATGCAGACGACATACAGCTGTACATTTCAATGAAACATGGTGATGCCCCAAAATTGCCCTCCCTGGAAGCCTTTGTTTCAGACATAAGGAAGTGGATTGCAGCAAACGTTCCATTTTTAAACTCGGACAAAACAGAGATGCTAGTTCTAGGTCCCAAGAAACAAAGTGATCGTCTGTTGAATCTGACAACTAATGTTGGTGGTTGTACAGTCGTCTCAATTAAAACTGTGAAGGACCTCGGTGTTACTCTGGACCCTGATCTCTCTTTTGACGAACATATCAAGACTGTTTCAAGGACAGCTTTTTTCCATCTACATAACATTGCAAAAATCTGAAATTTCCTGTCCAAAAAATGAGGCAGAAAAATTAATCCATGCTTTTGTCATTTCTAGGTTAGACTACTGCAATGCTCTACTTTCCGGCTACCCGGATAAAGCACTAAATAACCTTCAGTTAGTGCTAAACACGGCTGCTAGAATCTTGACTATAACCAAAAAATGTGATTATATTTCTCCAGTGCTAGCCTCTCTACACTGGCTTCCTGTTAAGGCAAGGGCTGATTTCAAGGTTTTACTGCTAACCTACAAAGCATTACATGGGCTTGCTCCTACCTATCTTTCCGATTTGGTCCTGCCGTACATACCTACACGTACACTACGGTCCCAAGGCGCAGGCCTCCTTTCTGTCCCTACAATTTCTAAGCGAACAGCTGGAGGCAGGGCTTTCTCCTTTAGAGCTCCATTTTTATGGAATAGTCTGTCTATCCATGTGAGAGACATAGACTTGGTCTCGACCTTTAAGTCTTTATTGAAGACTCATCTCTTCAGTAGGTCCTATGATTGAGTGTAGTCTGTCCTAGGAGTGTGAAGGTGAACAGAAAGGCACTGGAGCAACGAACCGCCCTTGCTGTCTCTGCCTGGCCGGTTCCCCTCTCTCCGCTGGGATTCTCTGCCTCAAACCCTATTACAGGGGCTGAGTCACTGGCTTACTTGTGCTCTTCCATGCCATCCCTAGGAGGGGTGCGTCACTTGAGTGAGTTGAGTCACTGACGTGATCTTCCTTTCCGGGTCGGCGCCCCCCCTTGGGTTCATGCCGTGGGGGAGATCTTTGTGGGCTATACTCGGCCTTGTCTCAGGATGGTAAGTTGGTGGTTGAAGGTATCCCTCTAGTGCTGTGGGGGCTGTGCTTTGGCAAAGTGGGTGGGGTTATATCCTGCCTGCTTGGCCCTGTCCGGGGGTATCGTCGGCCGGGGCCACAGAGTCTCCAGACCACTCCTGTCTCAGCCTCCAGTATTTATGCTGCAATAGTTTATGTGTCGGGGAGCTAGGGTCAGTCTGTTATATCTGGAGTATTTCTCCTGTCTTATCTGGTGTCCTGTGTGAATTTAAGTATGCTCTCTAATTCTCTCTCTCTTTGTCTTTCTTTATTTCTCTCTCTCTCTCTCTCTCTCTCTCTCTCTCTGAGGACCTGAGCCCTAGGACTATGCCTCAGGACTACCTGGCCTGATGACTCCTTGCTGACCCCAGTCCACCTGGTCATGCTGCTGCTCCAGTTTCAACTGTTCTGCCTTCGGCTTTGGAACCCTGACCTGTTCACCAGACGTGCTACCTGTCCATGACCTACTGTTCAACTATCTAGAGACAGCAGGAGCAGTAGAGATACTCTGAAGGATCGGCTATGAAAAGCCAACAGACATTTACTCCTGAGGTGTTTACCTGTTGCACTCTCTACAACTACTGTCATTATTATTTGACCCTGCTGGTCATCTATGAACAATTGAACATCTTGGCCATGTTCTGTTATAATCTCCACCCGGCACAGCCAGAAGAGGACTGGCCACCCCTCATAGCCTGGTTCCTCTCTAGGTTTCTTCCTAGGTTCCGGCCTTTCTAGGGAGTTTTTCCAAGCCACCGTGCTTCTACACCTGCATTGCTTGCTGTTTGGGGTTTTAGGCTGAGTTTCTGTACAGCACTTTGTGACATCAGCTGATGTAAGAAGGGCTTTATAAAAAATGTTGATTGATTGATTGATGAAGTGCTTTGAAAGGCTGGTCATGGCTCACATCAACACCATTATCCCAGAAACCCTAGACCCACTCCACTTTGCATACCGCCATAACAGATCCACAGATGATGCAATCTCTATTGCACTCCACACTGCCCTTTCCCACCTGGACAAAAGGAACACCCAGAGGTGTGGACTCGAGTCACATGACTTAGACTCGAGTCACAAATATGATGACTTGCAACTCGACTTTAACACCAATGACTGGTGACTTAACTTGGACTTGAGCCTTTTGACTCGAACTGACTTGATACCCTCCCCAAGCCCAAATATAAAAAATTATGCTATTCAAAAAAGTGTGCAGCACATCAACTCTTCATTTAACGGATTACAGTTTGAATCGGACAGCAGCCAATCAAATTGTGCCAGCTGAGAAAAAGTTGCGCGTGCCAGTGCAGAGGAACGTCGGTGGTTGAATTCAGATGGAGCTCTTGGAAAGATGATACCAAAAATTATTATTTTCGGATATAAAGACTACGCTGTATCAACAAAAAACGGATGCAACTTGCAAAACATGTGGGAAGAAAATGACACACGGAGGCGCAACAATTTCAAACTTTGTTCGACATTTGAAGCTGCACAAAGAACGGTAAGTTGTGGCTAATATAGCCGACAGCTATATCATTCATAACTTTGCTAGTGTAGCATGTTGGCTAACGTAACGTTAAATCAATGAGCCTCCACACAGTCAGTCAGTGCGGGAACGTGATCATTGCACCCAAGATTGAGCTACGACTAGCTAGGCAGTTGGTAGCCTAAATCCTGCCTGACATTGACATATGTTAGCGTACTGTAACCACACACACAGTATGTGTGTGTGTGTGTTAAGTTTGGGCGATTGTGTACAAGCCTACATCGCCCGATTGCGCCCCATATCGATCCTCGATAGTCGATCGCTATGGGGGGCTTTCTTATGGCTACCCATGTATTTCCATGGAAATATAAAGTTTATTTGGAAAGTAATAAATATATATATTTTTAAAGGCATTCATGATTTGTGTAAATGTAATATACTAACTATTAGTCTTGTTTAAAATATGAAATGGTATTACATTTGCTGAAGAGCACATTATGACTTGTTTAGGACTCGAAACTCAAGTTTAGGATTTGAGACTGGACTTGAGACTTGTTGGTCTTGACTTGAGACTTGACTCGGACTTGCCTGTCTTGACTTGGGACTTGACTTGGGACTTGAGTGCTAAGACTTGAGAATTACTTGTGACTTGTAAAACAATGACTTGGTCCCACCTCTGGGAACACCTATGTGAGAATGCTATTAATTGACTACATTTCAGTGTTCAACACCATAGTGCACTCAAAGCTCATCAATAAGCTAGCGACCCTGGGTCTAAACACCTCCCTCTGCAACTGTATCCTGGACTTCCTGACGGGCTGCCCCCAGGTAGGTAACAACACATCTGCCATGCTGATCCTCAACACAGGCGCCCCTCAGGGGTGTGTGCTCAGTCTCCTCCTGTACTCGGCAGCGTAGCCTAGTGGTTAGAGCGTTGGACTAATAACCCAAAGGTTGCTAGATCAAATCCCAGACCTGACAAGGTACAAAATCTGTCGTTCTGCCCCTGAACAAGACAGTTAACCCGCTGTTCCTAGGCCGTCATTGAAAATAAGAATTTGTTCTTAACTCACTTGCCTAGTTAAATAAAGGTAAAAATCCCTGTTCACTCATGACTGCACGGCCAGGGACAACACCATCATTAAGTTTGCCGATGACACAACAGTGTCTGATCACCGACAACGACGAAACACCCTATGGGGAGGAGATCCAAGACCTGTCCATGTGGTGCCAGGACAACAACTACTCCCTCAACATGATCAAGACAAAGGAGATGATTGTGGACTACAGGAAAAAGAGGACTGAGCACGCCCCCATTCTCATCGATGGGGGTGTAGTGGAGCAGGTTGAGAGCTGGTGTCCACATCACCAACAAAATAACATGGTTCAAGCACACCAAGACAGTTGTGAAGAGGGCACGACAAAACCTATTCCCCCTCAGAAGACTGAAAAGATTTGGCTTGGGTCCTCACATCCTCAAAAGATTCTACAGCTGCACCATCAAGAGCATCCTGACTGGTTGCATCACTGCCTGGTATGGCAACTGCTCGGCCTCCGAATGCAAGGCACTACAGAGGGTATGGTCCAGTACATCCCTGGGGCCAAGCTTCCTGCCATCCAGGACCTCTATAGCAGGCGGTATCAGAGGAAGGCCCTAAAAGACTCCAGCCACCCTAGTCATAGACTGATCTCTCTGCTACTGCACGGCAAGCGATACCGGAGTGCCAAGTCTAGGTCCAAGAGGCTTCTAAACAGCTTCTACCCCCAAGCCATAAGACTCCTGAACATCTAATCAAATGGCTACCCCGACTATTTGCATTGCCCCCGCCCCCCCTTTACATTCCTCCTACTCTCAGTTGTTATCATCTATGCATAGTCACTTCAATAACTCTACCTACATGTACATATTACCGCAACTAACCGGTGCCCCCGCACATTGACTCTGTACCAGTACCCCCCCCCCGTATATAGTCTCGCTATTGTTATTTTACTGCTGCTCTTTAATTACTTGTTACTTTCATTTCTTATTCATTTTTTAACTGCATTGTTGGTTAGGGGCTAGTAAGTAAGCATTTCACTGTAAGGTCTACATGTTGTATTCAGCATGTGACTAATAAAAATAGAAAGCACTGAACAACAGACAGGGATGTTGGACCATCGAAGAGGCGCAAATATGATGAGAACTACATTGATTTGGGGTTCACTTATATTGGGAGTAGTGCCTTTCCTCCGGGCAGCAGGTAGTCTAGTGGTTTGAGTGTTGGGCCAGTAACTAAAAGGTTGCTGGATCAAATCCCCGAGCTGACAAGGTAAAAATCTGTTGTTCTGCCCCTGAACAAGGCAGTTAAACCACTGTTCCCTGGTAGGCCGTCACTGTAAGTAAGAATTTGTTCTTAACTGACTCACCTAGTTAAATTAATAAGTAAATCCTCAGGCACAGTGTGTTATGTGTGCAAAAGTACTATATCTCACAACTTGATGAAACCTTCACTTATAAACAAAACATGCCAATTTGAAAAATAAACCACAGGAGTTTTTTGAGCAAGAACTAAACCGACTTTCGAGTAGTAAGACATGTATAAAAGCAACAGATACCATTAATAAGAAGGGGCTAGAAGCGTCTTATATGGTGAGCTACCGAGTGGCTAGGACAGGCAAGCCCCATGCTATTGTGGAGGACTTAATGCTTTGGGGAAAGGCCAAAAAAACTATACAGACAATGCCTGCTTCACATACAAGTCAGTGAATTCTATGCATTACATCTGGATGAGTCAATGTGGCGGGCCTGGCACAGCTCCTGGTATATGTCCGCTACGTTTATGGGTGGTAAATTAAGAAAGACATCCTCTTCTGCAAACCACTGGAAACCAGGACAACAGGAGAGGATATAAGTACTGAGAGGACATAACAGGAGAGGATATAAGTACTGAACAGCTTTGTGACATCAAATTGACTTTGGTGGTCAAGATGTGTTGGAATCTGTACTGATTGTGGAAAAGCCATGACAGGGAAACATAGTGGAGTGGTAACGCGCGTGCAAGCAGCTGCTCCTTGCTCCCGATGCCACTTGGGTACACTGCAGCATCCACCGAGAGGCTCTTGCTGCCAAGGGAATGCCTGACAGCTTGAAAGACGTTTTGGACACTACAGTGAAAATTGATAACTTTGTTAAAGTAAGGCCCCTGAACTCTCGTGTATTTTCTGCACTATGCAATGATATGGGCAGCGACCATGTAACGCTTTTACAACATACTGGTTATCAAGGGGAAAAGTATTGACATGTTTTTTATGAATTGAGAGACGAGCTTAAAGTCTTCCCTACTGACCATAATTTTCACACGACTGGCCTATCTGGGTGAGTTTTTTTCCGCCTGAATGATCTGAATCTAGGATTACAGGGACTCTCCGCAACTATATTCAATGTGCGGGACAAAATCGAGTCTATGTGAGAGTGGATTTTCGGCCCTCACCAGCATGAAAACTAAATACAGGCACAGACTGTGTGTGGAAAATTATTTAAGACTGAGACTATCTCCAATACAACCCAACATTGCAGAGTTATGTGCATCCTTTCAAGCATAACCTTCTCATTAACCTGTGGTGAGTTATTCACAATTTTCGATGAACAAAATAAGGTTTTATATGTAAGATGGTTAAATAAAGAGCAATAATATTGATTATTAT
Organism: Salmo trutta; assembly: GCF_901001165.1. Taxonomy (NCBI): domain Eukaryota; kingdom Metazoa; phylum Chordata; class Actinopteri; order Salmoniformes; family Salmonidae; genus Salmo; species Salmo trutta. The sequence goes on from NC_042957.1 coordinate 23,655,198, forward strand.
TATATTATTATTTGTGCCCTGGTCCTATAAGAGCTCTTTGTCACTTCCCACGAGCAGGGTTGTGACATAAACTCACACTCATTCTTATGTTTAATAAATGTATGGTGTGTTCCAGGCTCTAGTGAATGACGTTCTCCACGACATGCTGAACCGGTTCATTTTTGTCTACATTGAGGACATCCTCGTCTTCTGCCGCTCCCCCCAAGAACATGTGCTCCATGTCCGGCAGGTTCTCCAGCGCCTTCTGGAGAACAAGTTGTTCGTTAAGGCAGAAAAGTGCGAGTTCCATCGCTCCACCATTCCCTTTCTGGGCTTCATCCTCTCTGCTGAGAGCGTCAAGATGGATCCCCAGAAGGTGAAAACTGTGGTGGATTGGCCTCAGCCTACGTCCAGGATGCAGCTGCAATGCTTCCTGGGGTTCACCAACTTTTATCATTGCTTTATCCGGGATTACAGCACCTTGGCCTCCCCGTCTGCCCTCACCTCTACCAAGGTTCCGTTCACGTGGTCCACGCCCGCGGACCAGGCGTTCCGGGACCTTACACACCGCTTCAGCACGGCTCTGATCCTGGTTCATCCAGACCCTACGATGTGGGGAATCGGGAGCTTCTCGCGGTGAAGATGGCATTGGAGGAATGGAGGCACTGGCTCGAAAGGGCGGAGCATCAGTTCATTGTGTGGACCAACCACAAAAAACTGGAGTATCTCCGCACCGCCAAGCGCCTCAACTCCAGGCATGCAAGATGGGTCCTGCTGTTTACCCGGTTCAACTTTTCCCTCTCCTACAGGCCAGGGTCCAAGAATGTCAAGCCAGATGCCCTGTCTCGCCACTATAACCCTACAGCTACCACCCTGGAGCCTGAGACCATCCTTCCCACCTTGTGCCTGGTAACGGCACTCAGCTGGGGTATTGGGAAACGGGCCCGGCAGGCGCAGTGGTCCCAGCCAAACCCTGGGGGGGGCCCCAGATAACCGGATGTTTGTGATTGACGCTGTCCACTCTGCAGTTCTGGGGTGGGCCCATTCCCCCAGGCTTGCCTACCACCCGGGCTCCCAACGGAACCTGGCCTTTGTGTGACAATGCTTTTGGTGGCCTACCATGGTTCTGGACGTCGCTGCCTTTGTCGCCACCTGCACAGTTTGTGCATGGAACAAGACCCCTCGACAAGCTCCGGCTGGCCTCCTCCAATGTCTGCCCATCCCTCATTGCCTCTGGTCTCACATCTTCTTGGACTTTGTCATGGGTCTCCCCGTCTGATGGCAACACCACCATTCTGACCGTGGTGGATCACTTTTCCAAGGCCGACCACTTCATTCCTCTCCCCAAGTTACCTTCTGCTAAGGAGACGGCCCAGTTCATGATGCAACATGTCTTCCGGATCCATGGACTGCCCGTGGACATGGTCTCCGACCACGGCCCTCAGGTCTCGTCTCAGTTCTGGATGGCGTTCTGCACCGTCATTGGGTCATCGGCCAGCCTGTCCTCCAGGTTCCACCCCCAGTCTAACGGTCAGTCGGAGTGAGCCAACCAGGACCTCGAGACCACCCTGCACTGCCTAGTCTCCGCCAACCCACCACCTAGAGCCAGCAGCTGGTGTGGGTGGAATACGCCCGCAACACCCTTCCCTGCTCTGCCACGGGCCTATCACCATTTGAGTGTTCCCTAAGGTATCAGCCCCTGCTTTTCCCCGAGCAGGAAGAGGAGGTCGGCATACCTTCTGCCCAGATGTTTGTCCGCCACTGTCGTTGTACCTGGCAGAGAGACCGGTCGGCCCTCCTCAAGACCACCTACAGGTGTCGACGACAAGCGAATCGCCATTGGATCCCGGCTCCCCAGTATCGTCTCGGGCAGAAGGTATGGCTATCCACCCGGGATCTGCCCCTCCGGGTGGAATCCTGTAAACTCTCCCCCCAGTTTAATCGGCCAGTTCCCCATCTCTAAGATCATTAGCCCCTCTGCTGTTCGTCTTTTGTTGCCCCGTACCCTTCATATACATTCCACCTTTCATGTGTCCAGAGTCAAACCCATGTCTCACAGCCCTTTGTCACACTGAGTCTGCCTGCCGACCGGTATCTTTGCTCCCCTCTGGATTACCGACCTCTGCCTTACCCTGACCTTGAGCCTGCCTGCTGCCCGGTACTGTTGCCCCACCTCTGGTTTTCTAACCCCTGCCTGCCTTGACCTGTCTATTGCCTGCCCGTTGGAATATTAAACTATTGTTTATTCAACGTGGTCTGCATCTGGGAATTACCTTCATACCTGATATGTATAGAACATCCATAATTGATAAGTAAGTATGTACAAGGTTCATGGCATGCTCACTTATCTGGGTTGAGAGAGCGTGCCGAACCACAGACCACACTGATAGTGTGGACATAAAATTGAGGCTGTAGGACCTCAAGTGTGTTGCCCAACTTGCAGCAGCACAGATAGAGTCCAGGGAGGCCCCTCTGGACAGGTTCCATGAAGTGCCATACCACTGGTGAAGTGTGCTACCATGCCGTCTGGAGATGGTCTACATACTGCAGCTTGAAGATTTTGACACTGTATTGGTAATCTAATGTGCCAGTCTCTGTTTCGAGACAGCTCACCCTTTGGTGTTCTCCCCATAGCACACAAAAAGCTGTCTGATTGACGAACAGTTCTTGTTGCAGCATGATAGGCAATCAATGCCCTAACCGGGAAAAATGTATGCAACTCACGACCCTTCTGTGATGAGTGGGGAGGCGGGTGAAGGATTAAGGGATGGCTAGCATGTGATGAAGGCACCTTAGGTAAGAATGCTGGATTTGGCAAAGCACTGCCTTAGATCCTTTTTCTGCTAAATTAAAGCATGAAGGGTGGGTAGGGTGGCTGAAATAACAGCCAATATAAAGGCAGTCTTAAATGAGAGCTCACATAGCTCAAGTGAAGAAGGGGCTCAAATGCTGGGCTCATAAGTGATCGTAGGACAAGATCTAACTCCCATGATGGTACTGAAAGAGCCTTGGGATGCCGTAGCCTGCGGGCACATTTCATGAATTGCGATACCTGAGGGTGTGCCCCTGGTGATGCACCACAAGCTGGTCATAGAGATGGCTGCCATATAAACGTTCAATGTAGATGGGGACTTCCCTGGCCATAAGCTCCTAGAGGAAAGTCAAAATGACAGAAATTAACCAATCACCTGGTTATACTGAATGAAGGATGGTTTTGATTGTCAGAATTTTAAAGGGAAGTGCTGAAAGATGATGATTCAGGCACCTTAGGTCCAGGATCGGATGAAGATCTCCGCCCTTGGTACAAAAAAATAGATAGAACCCGCAGTTTTGTTAAGCTACCTCATCGATTGCATGCTTTTCCAGGAGCGGGGAGTTTTCTGAGCATCATTTGGTTTTGAGAAGGGTTTCAATCTGTTGTTTTCAAAACAACCCTCAAGCGTGTACAAAATTGTACTGCGTAGCCTTGTGTTAGAGTGCGTAACACCCATTTGTTGGCTGTTGACCTTTCCAGCTGGAAATGTGGTGCTCAAGGAAACTGTGTTGCGCTAGAGAGTCTCATCAGGAGCGAGGCTCTGCATGCTGTGGTGCAGAGGGGACACGGCAGGTGCAGCATGATTCTGAGCCTGGTTTCTTGGCATCCCAGTTGGGGCCCTTGCACGGGAGTAATGGGTTGCTGGCTGATGCATTCTATGCTTTGGAATGAGGTGCTGAAGCTCCATCTGTGCTTATCTGTCCTCCTTAGACACATGGAGGTGGTGAGCCCCTGCTGGGCCAAATGTCTGGCATGGTGATATGGGTACATCTAGGAGTTGAACCCTTTCTTTTTCAGCTTGGACTGCACTAACCATAGGTGGCACCATGCAACACACAGTGTTGCCAAAGATTTCCCAACCATCGGAGCATTGCCCTGAAGGCATTGGTTGAGCAGATCTGTAACTGTAGACAGTTCTTTCATGGGCTCAGCATCATAGTTTGCGGAGAGGCTTTCCTGCAGCTCCTACTGATATAAGGCCAGTTTCGTTGCTGAATTGCTTAGCCTAGTGGCTGAAGCAGTGCTGGGAAATCGACAAAACCATTCTAATCTGCACCATAAAGTGTAGCTAAGCGAGTGCATATGCTTGGCATGGCAGGGGTTCTGTCATTTGGCGTAAGTGCATTGAAATCTGGAAGTCTTTGAACAACGGGATGGATGTCTCAGTCTTTGAAGAACCTCAAGCTGAACCTCGGCAAGACGGAGCTGCTCTTCCTCCCGGGGAAGGACTGCCCTTTCCATGATCTCGCCATCACGGTGGACAAGTCCATTGTGTCCTCCTCCCAGAGTGCTAAGAGCCTCGGCGTGACCCTGGACAACACCCTGTCGTTCTCCGCTAACATCAAGACGGTGACCCGATCCTGTAGGTTCATGCTATACAACATTCGCAGAGTACGACCCTGCCTTACACAGGAAGCGGCGCAGGTCCTAATCCAGGCACTTGTCATCTCCCGTCTGGATTACTGCAACTCCCTGTTGGCGGGGCTCCCTGCCTGTGCCATTAAACCCCTACAACTCATCCAGAACGCCGCAGCCCGTCTTGTGTTCAACCTTCCCAAGTTCTCTCACGTCACCCCGCTCCTCCGCACACTCCACTGGCTTCCAGTTGAAGCTCGCATCTGCTACAAGACCATGGTGCTTGCCTACGGAGCTGTGAGGGGAACGGCACCTCCTTACCTTCAGGCTCTGATCAGGCCATACACCCAAACAAGGGCACTGCGTTCATCCACCTCTGGCCTGCTGGCCCCCCTACCTCTGCGGAAGCACAGTTCCCGCTCAGCCCAGTCAAAACTGTTCGCTGCTCTGGCACCCCAATGGTGGAACAAGCTCCCTCACAACGCCAGGACAGCGGAGTCAATCACCACCTTCCGTAGACACCTCAAAACTCCACCTCTTTAAGGAATACCTGGGATAGGATATAGTAATCCTTCTAACCCCCCCCCCAAAAAAAGATATAGATGTACTATTGTAAAGTGGTTGTTTCACTGGATATCTTAAGGTGAATGCACCAATTTGTAAGTCGCTCTGGATAACAGCGTCTGCTAAATGACGTAAATGTAAATGAATTCATCAAACTTGGACGTGTGCACCATGACAAGAGGTGCATGTTCCAAGTTGAGGTTCCTGCTTGCCCTCTCAAAGATTTTAGACAAGGATATTTTCTGGCCGGAAGGCTGGGACTGGATGATGCTAGAGCTGTGGTACATAGCATAATCAGAGCGCTCATAGTCTGTGTCATAAGAGTGGGAAGCTGACAATTACTCCGGAGGTGCTGACCTGTTGCCCCCTCTACAACCACTGTGATTATTATTATTATTATTTGACAACCCCCCCGTATGAACATCTTGGCCATTTACTATTATAATCTCAACCCGGCACAGCCAGAAGAGGACTGACCACCCCTCAGAGCCTGGTTCCTATCTAGGTTTCTTCCTAGGTTCCTGCCTTTCTAGGGAGTTTTTCCTAGCCACTGTGCTTCTACATCTGCATTGCTTGCTGTTTGGGGTTTTAGGCTGGGTTTCTGTATAGCACTTTGTGACATCGGCTGATGTAAAAATGGCAGACTCATCCGAAGGAAAACCAGAGGCTCCGCTCCAGCAGCATGTTCAGATCCCAACGCAAAGAACGCAAAGTGTGTGCTCATTTGAAGTTGGGAGGTGTTTTTCACATTCTTAACATGGGTGGAATGACATCATGTGTACAGCACTGAATCAGTGTGCAAAGAACGAATTTTAACATAAGAGAAGTGTGTCCCAAGAAAAAGGTAACAAAAACTTGCTTTTTGTTTCAGTGTGTCTCAGTGTATGCTTCGATTACCTCGGCATCGGTCTTGGATGCTTACCGTTGGCTCCAACCCATCGTGTTTCGGGTTCGAGACTCCAACCTAAATATATATTAAGGTCCGGCTCAAAACTCCCGCCTATATGAAACTATCTGGGTTAGGGTTAGGGTTGAGCTCCCAAGTGGCATAGCGGTCTAAGGCACTGCATCTCAGTGCTAGAGGCGTCACTACAGACACCCTGGTTCGATTCCAGGCTCTATCACAACTGGCCGTGATTGGGAGTCCCATAGGGTGGCGCACAATTGGCCCAGCATCGTCTGGGTTTGGCCGGTGTAGGCTCTCATTGTAAATAAGAATTTGTTCTTAACTGACTTGCCTAGTTAAATAAGGGTTAAATAAAAAATATTTAAAAAACATACAAAAAATCTGACTGGCAGAGTCAAGCACGGACTGTCAGTCTCGGCGTTGGTGGACTTGGTCAAGCGAGGACCGGTAGCCTACAACACCGCTGAGCTCCGTGATCACAGCAAAACTCCAAGTGAGGGAGTGGTAATGTTGGATCAATGGGCTGGTGTCAAGCACGGACTGGCACAACACCACGGGTCAACAAGCACCAACAGCCTCCCGAGTGGCACAGTGGTCTAAGGTGTGCAACTAGAGATTCTGGGTTCGAGTCCAAGCTCTGTCGCAGCCGGCCGCGACCGGGAGATCCATGGGGCGGCGCACAATTGGCCCAGTGTCATCCGGGTTAGGGGAGGGTTTGGCCGGCATGGATGTCGTTGTCCCATCGCGCACTAGCAACTCCTGTGGCAGGCTGGGCGCAGTGCAAGCTGACTTCAGTCGCCGGGTGTACAGTGTTTCCTTCGCCACATTGGTGCGGCTGGCTTCCAGGTTAAGTGGGCATTGTGTCAAGAAGCAGTGTGGCTTGGTTGGGTTGTGTTTCGGAGGACGCACGGCTCTCGACCTTTGCCTCTCCCGAGTCAAGTGATGAGACATGACTAACTACCAACTGGATACCACGAAATTGGGGAGAAAAAAGGGTAAAAATGTAATAAAATATTAAAACAAGCATCAACAACAGGCGATGTACAATTGCATGACTAAGACTTCCTCTGAAAAAACGTCTAAATTAATGAAAGATTTCTTCATTTATCTTAGATTAATTGTGACTATTTTAAGGAAGTGACTATTTTGAGGAAGTGGCCATGTTGTTGCTACGGTGCTAAGGTACGATATGTGAACATAACACACCCACATCAAACCACACTTCCCAAGACTTCTGGTTTTTGGCATCAGTCATGGCCGCTAGCATTTCTTAATGAGCAATCTTCAAAACAAGGACAAATCAGGAAGTACATTGCAGGAAAGTTCTCCTGCAACAGGGTGATCAAATGAAGATCCTATAACTGTACAGTAAACATTAAAATATATTTTGTTGGCTAAAGAGCTCAGGTCTTTCCCTTGACAGCCATTGTGTGAATTGTCTCTCTCTGTCTGTGCTATGCTAAACTAATCCCTAGCAGTCTCCTGCCTACTCTACCATTAGCATTGCCACCTTTGGCTGTGTAAATAATACAGGCCAGACGTTGGCTGATTAATGCATTATTCAGTGGAGAGCGGATCACACAGTATAAGGCATGAGTCCTGCTAGACCTAGCCTAAGACTAGGCCGGCCACCTGACCACAACCACATAGGCAGGTGGAACACCACCCATCCACACAACGCAAAGGCTGCAGGGCTGAATGACAGTGATTAATAATGTCTTGTCATGAGGCAGACCCTGTGTCTTTATAGAAACAGAGCTGTTTGGTATGAAGTTGCAATTCTGTGGTAATTCAGGAAAGATTGGCTACTGGTTAATAAGCCAACTTGGATGTAAAGGCCTATCTACCTATAGTCGGGCTACATATATCTGTTTTCGAGTTGTTGCCCATGCATTGTCAGTGGATGTACGGCATAGTGTGTAGGCTATACCTGTGAAACCAAGTAAGGGAGCTCTTTAGCTAATCAATAACAAAACTAGCAGACACTGCAGCCCGTGAAGACTTGAAGACATGCCCTCCTGCCATATGGATCCGTTAAGGGAAGTTTGGGAGGGGTAGTGTGCAAGGGCAAGTGAACAAGAGCATCATGTATTATACCTATAGGCCTCTGTGTATGTCAGCCTGTCTTGAATTAGAACCACCTCTCTCTCCAATCACTATGGGCTGCACATGTAAGATGACTAGGGGTCACCATTGGGGTCATCTCCATGGAAACATCAATTAATGTTACCATTCTGCCCACATGCTGGGCAGGAACATAGAAATGTAATGCATTGGTGGAAGATTTGCCTAACATCTAGTGACATTCTAATGAATGTCAAACAAATTGTCCATAGATATCTAATACAAATGATGCAGTTTACAGTGACATGTGTTCTACACTTGATATTGCCTGTGTGTGTACAGTATGTATGTGTGTTTCTGTGCGTTCTGAATAAACAATTGTCTATCCTGATCAAGTTGGAGATTAGGCCTAAAGACCAGAATATCAATATATGCTAAAAAGGGTGGGGATGAGAGTGCTCTTACATTCCAGGTGCTTTTTCTTGGGCGCCATCACCTCATGAGTGGTGGCTTTGCAGACGGCGCGAGATACCTCTGATCCCGTCAACTGGTACTGCGCAGCGGCAATACGATCCGTGAGCGTCTGCCCCGACATTTTCTCCCCGTGTAGTCGACCACCTTAATAACTTATTTCACTAATGAGGAAAAAAATATGAAAAGGTTGTCTTCCTACAGGAATATGGGTATCAACGATGTCAGTGCAGTGCGGTCCTCTCCAAATCCCTCACGGATAGGCCTGTGACCTTCTGGATGGGTAACACATTTTCAAAATTAGCTCAAGTAAATAAATAAAGACATAATTTGAAATTAAATCATTAGGTAACGTTTATATGTGTGTTCTGACATGGTTAGACTTACGCTAGATTGCTCTCTTCCCTTGCCTTGTGTCCCGTTATAACGTTCAGTTCAGCACCTTGGATAACGCCGCTCTTACGTAACACTACACTGGCAATAGAATATATTTCCTCGCACCACAGCAATAAAGCAATAGGCCTAACAAAGAATCAATCAGGAGATTGAAAACGTTGCGACCGCGCAGCGCTTCTTGTCCTCGGAATGAATGGATTTGGCCAAATGTCCAACCTTCATAAAAAATCCACAGAATATTCCCTTATCCGTTTTGCAGGAACATCGGATTGACGGTCAAGTGTTTCTACTCCCCACGACGCACGCAAAACGGTAAACCGGAGGAGGTAAATGCACGGGTAGAATGTAGAGCTTTCAAAAATAACCGTTTTGTAGTAATGACGCACAGTGTCCTTGTCGGCTCGTGGGTTAAAATATTCCTACCGGACCTTTTTTTCTGATCAGGAATGTCTGATAGGCGCGTTGCCCTTCTCTCTTTGTCTACAGCAGATGCGCCTCTTCCCCCTGTGGCAGTAGCCAACACTGACCGGCGCACCAATTCAAGGACGCGGAATAGGCTACTATATGAAGATGGAGATGTTGGAAATAATAGTGTATTTAATTCACTCGTTCGTTTATTTATTTATAGTGTATATCTGTCTGCCTTTCTATCCTCTCTTCCCTCAGTGCAGTCAGTGTTAGGCCAGGGTCAGGTGACGCTTTATTAACAAACCGACACACGCCTACGTCTACCACGCTCACCGTCGTGCGTTCTTAAAGGGGAGTATTCCTGTAGACCTACAGTATAGAACTCATATCGCTAATATGACAAAGGGTTAATTTACGAGTGTGCACTGCTGCAAGGGTGCACAATATTAGAAGCCAGGTTCGAACACACTGCGCACAGGGATTAGCCTATATTTTCCAAATGGCAGGTGCCCTCACGACGCTACTCTTTCAATTAAACTACTCTCTCATTATTACTGTAGCCTTGCCTGGTCATTCACATTTTGCCGCACACTGTAGCCTATAAAGCCATATAATTAGCCTAATAGTATTGCCTAGACCCCTTATAAATAAAGTAGCGTTATCTGCCGTTTGTTGCAAAGGCTATACAGAGCAAGATCATATAATCGACAATAACTGCATTTTATTATAGACACATTTATTCTAGGCACCTTATCAAAGGCTCTATGATTAAAAAGATACAGTATTTTTTGTCTTGGGTGGGAAAAAACATTGGAAAAACAAACCCACTAATTGTTCCACTAATTGTTCTTGTTGGAAATCGTCGTCTAAAACGGTGGCCACTGAATAAATGCATCAAACCAGAATGTGTAATCCGCCCTGTTCATGTGCTCAGATTATTGGGTTCGTTCCAAGTAGCAGCGCACCACTGTTGAAGGGCGTGGTCACGTGACGTACCCTGAACCGCAGCCACGTCGCCAGGAGAATCAGGAAGCTTTCCATTCACTCCACTTCCTTGGTAGCTTATTCTTCAACAACTGCAAGTAAGTGAAATAAATACAATTGATCAGTTTAGTAAGTATTTTGAAATGAATAGCCTGTATTCGATTGATCGTTTAACAAGTAAATTACGCCGCACGTATGTTGCTTATCAGTCTGTCAGAGGAGCTCAGTCATATTTCTGCAGTAGCTAGCTGGTTGACATCAATGTTCAGCACAGATAACGTTACACCTTTGCCCCGTAAAGTATGTCCTAGTAGGGCCTAGGTTTATGGTGGATTAACGACGAATGCATGATGAACATGTTTTCTCAGTCACCTCATTAAATTGACCGATCAAATATTGTAATAGTGTTTACAAAGGTTTAAGGCTGTCATCGTTATTATTGTAAGGTGTTCGGGATGAATATCAGATTATGATGATTCTTTGGGGTTCCTAACATGGTTAGCCCCTTGAAGACTATAAACTACATGTTATGAAGGAGAGGAGCTGAAGAGAGGAACCCACTTCAGACTATCAGGACTTCACCTTTGTTTCCCTGTTATGTGTTTCAGGAATGGCCCAGTTTGAAGAAGTATCCCAGAAGTCTGCTGTCCACCCTAAGCCTGTAGGGTTGGTCCTACAGTATGGTACTGCTGGGTTCCGCACCAACTCTAAGCAGCTAGACCACGTCATGTTCCGAATGGGTTTACTGGCCACACTCCGCTCCAAGAAGACTAAGGCCACCATCGGAGTCATGGTCACTGCGTCACACAACCCTGAGGTGAACAAAACATGAAGTGCATTCAGTAGCCTATTAATCATTCACTGTGTCTGTGTGGCTTCAGAGTCTCTCTTTAACTGATAGTCTCTGGTGTTCTATTCTGGTGTGCTCTCAGGGCCGATTTTCAGATATTATTAGAGGAAGGTTGTCTAGTATTGATTTGGTTTCAGGTAAACTATTGCTTTTCTGACTTACACAATATCCATCTTTATCTCTTTCTCTGCCCCTCCCTCCATTTTACCTCACCCTTACTATCCAATATACTACAACGACCCCTTCCTATTCCTCTCATCATACCCCTTCTTTCCGTCTCTCCACCTCTCCCTTCCTATCCACTATATCACCCCCTCTCCAGGAGGATAACGGGGTGAAGCTGGTGGACCCCATGGGGGAGATGGTGACCCCTGCGTGGGAGGGCTATGCCACCCAGCTGGCCAACGCGGAGCAGGAGGAGCTCCTCACCGCTCTGAAAGACATCATAGAGAGAGAGACCATCAGCATGGCCCAAGAGGCCAGCGTGTTCGTGGGCAAAGACACCAGGTACTGGGGTGTTAGCATTCTCTAGAAACTAAACTATAACCATGAAAATCAATGTAACGGTGTGAGTTCCTTTTGCATCACCCGGTGCCCTGGGTGGGTGGAGATTTCACTTTAGGACCAATGGAATGGTCTTAAATACGTAAACTCTTTCCACCTGAGGCACCGGGTGATGCAAATGAACGCAACCGTTCTGATTGGTCCCAGAAACCAATGGGTTGGGCCAGAACACACGTGGGTAAAGCAGCGTCTAGAAAATGTGTCATTGGCTTTGATACTCTGATTGGTTAGATATGATCCAGTCACTGATGACTTTGCTTTGTACAACATTTTGACGTCACCACAAACAACTTCAAAGATGGAAATCTCAGACTGAACTATGTAGCGAACATACAGCAGAGGAAGAATTCAGTTTTAGTCGTCAGGCAACTCCGATATCTCCTCAGACGTTTAATCTGATTGTTTGTGTTACTTCAGGCCCAGTAGTGACAGCCTATCACAGGCAGTACTGGATGGAGTCCACGCCCTGGGAGGCCACAGTAAAGGTGCGTTAACTCTTAGGCTTCCTTAGCTGTCTATTATGTCAATCCTTCTGTCATTATTATTCGACTACACCTTGGTGTGTGATTGATTGGTTATTTTTCTTTTTTGTAAATCACTGATTGGTATCTCTCCCTGTCTATCAGACTATGGCTTGGTGACCACACCCCAGCTGCACTACATGGTATGCTGTCAGAACACCCAGGGTCGCTATGGTGAAGCCACTGTCAAAGGTTACTACCGGAAACTCTCCCAGGCTTTCATCCAGCTCACTAAGAACGTAAGACTACATCACTCTGTCTGTCTGTAACACTATAATAACCTCCATTTAATAAGCATGATGATAAATAAAACATTTGTATTCTATCATTTATAATCACGTACACACATTTGTAAGCAGTTTTAAGCATGTATATTGTTTTACAAATCACGTATACACATTTTCAAGCAGTTAATAATGATTGTGCATGAAAAATAATGTTACCCATTCCGGCCCCTCTCTCCAGGTGCCTAACCGTACAGATGATCAGAAAGCCCTGCTGGTGGACGGCGCTAATGGTATCGGGGCTCTGAAGGTGTGTGAGATGGAGACCTACCTGAAGAATGAGCTGCAGCTGTCCCTCTTCAACGACGGCTCCAGTGGAAAACTCAACCACCTGTGTGGAGCCGACTACGTCAAAGTACAGCAGAGAGCTCCCAAAGGTGGGACTGCAGTCCAGTAGACCTCACCTTGTCTCTTATCTTTCCATGTGTGCATCTCAATAGACCACAAATAGCATCCTCGCCCAGTTTTCTGTATTTTATTTGTATTGCTGTGAAGAGATGGGGTAAGTCAAGTGAAAGCTATATGGAGAATATCCACTTGCAACTGTCATTTTGCATTTCTGATCTGTATAGGGAAAGAAACAAGGAGAAGAAGCTACTTAAGATGATTTACGTTAGTCATTTAGCAGACACTCTTATCCAGAGCGACTTACAGTAGCAAGTGCATACATTTTCATACTTTTTCCCCATACTGTCCCCTTTGGGAATTGAACCCACAACCCTGGCATTGCAAGCTCCATGCTCTACCAACTGAGCTACACAGGACCACAGTTGTTGAGGTAGGGCTCACCTCATGGTGTGTCCTAATGCACGGTGAGGTCGAAACAGAACTTTGACTCGTGGGTGTGTCTCTCAGACTACAGGTGACTGATAAACAGACCTGCTAGATCTCATTATGAAACACAGGACAGTCAGGATTGTTATATTATGGTTTCCATGTTTGACAACCAGAGGAAAGACATCTCAATGAGTTGCATTTAATAAATACTGTAGGCTACAGCCAGACTCCTGAAGTGGATGGCTCTGACCCTTCTTCTCTCTTTTTTTCCTCTCTCTCTCTCTCTAGGGGTGGAGATGACTGCTGGGGAGCGTTGCTGTTCCTATGATGGCGATGCTGATCGTATAGTTTATTACTACAGCGGCTCTGCAGGGAGATTCCATCTGCTAGATGGAGACAAGATTGCCACTCTCATCAGCACCTACCTCAAAGAACTGCTCACACAAGTATAAACACACACACACACACACTCGCTATACTTACCTAGGATGCTTTAATCTCTGGTGGGCAGACTGCAGTAAAGATAAGTGGTACCGTCGATCGGTCTCTATACTATGAGCACCGTTAGCTAACGAGCAGCAATAGTTCTGGGGCTTGGGTTTTTCGTCACTGGTTATTTGGATAAATCACGATTTCGCAGGTGTATGGCATCTTTTGAAATGTGTAAGGGGAGGTGACATTTGGCCCATAGCTTGCGAAGACCGAGGGTGGAGCTACTCATTCCGGTTCTGCTCCTCGTTCTAGCATTTCTTCATCGCTTCTCTTAAAATGTATGGACTCAGAACTTAATCGAGCAGCTGACCAATTACACAAGACTTTAGTTCTGGGTTAACAGAGATGAATGATGCTTAAACACGCCCCTACATAACACACACTGACTCAGTACCATCCTCATTCAGAAGTGTGCACACACTAACCTGTGTTTGGTTTGTGCAGGCTGGTCTTGACCTGCAGATAGCTGTGGTGCAGACAGCGTACGCTAATGGCAGCTCTACACAATACCTGGAAGATACCATGAAGGTGTGGACACACACTCCTCAGTCTTTCCGACACATACACTCCTCAGTCTTTCCCGACACACACACTCCTCAGTCTTTCCCGACACACACACTCCTCAGTCTTTCCCGACACACACACTCCTCAGTCTTTCCCGACACACACACTCCTCAGTCTTTCCCGACACACACACTCCTCAGTCTTTCCCGACACACACACTCCTCAGTCTTTCCCGACACACACACTCCTCAGTCTTTCCCGACACACACAGTCTTTCCCGACACACACACTCCTCAGTCTTTCCCGACACACACACTCCTCAGTCTTTCCCGACACACACACTCCTCAGTCTTTCCCGACACACACACTCCTCAGTCTTTCCCGACACACACACACACATGCGATCAGTGCTGACCTCTCCTCTCTCCTCCCAGGTGATAGTGAGGTGTACCAAGACAGGAGTGAAACACCTTCACCATGCAGCCCAGGAGTTTGACATTGGTGTTTACTTTGAGGCTAACGGCCACGGGACTGTGAGTGAGCAACATACAAATACACACTCACACTGAAAGCACCCGATCAAAGGCCGCCCGTCTGACTATGGTTATGTTGTGGTCCTGTCTCAGGTTCTGTTCAGTAAAGCAGCAGAGGAGAAGATTCAGAAGCTAGCCCAGGACTCCAACACCAACGACGAGAGGAGGAGAGCTGCACTTCTACTGCAGAACACGGTCAACCTCATCAACCAGGTATGGCCACACATTGTCATGTCAACACGGGGTGTTTCTCAATATGCATACTACAGTGCCGTGGTCCGAGCGCGGAAATTGGAGCGTGCATCAGTCGGAGTCCAAATAAAAGCACGCAGGGCACTTCTTGGATGCGTAATGCGCTTGTACACATTTCTAAGCATTTAACCTTTATTTAACCTTTATTTAACTAGGCAAGTCGGTGAAGAAATATAACACAACCGCGGTGGACATTATTTGGGCTGATGCAAGAGAAAATAAACTCTGATTTTAGAATGAAATATTGCCTATTCACATCTCATATGTTGCCTGACCAATATTTTATCTTGATATGTTAAAGGTCCAATGCAGCCGTTTTTATCTCAATATCAAATCATTTCTGGGTAACAATGAAGTACCTTACTGTGATTGTTTTCAATGAAAATGGTCAAAAAGAAACAAACAGTTTCTTAGCTAAGCAAATTCTCAAGAGAGAATTTTGCCAGGACTGTCTGGGAGTGGTCTGAATGGGGAGGGGAAAACTGAAAACTAGCTGTTATAGACGGCTTAGCTGAGAACGTCACAAAAAAGAATGTGCATGCTTCAATGGGGCGGCAGGTAGCCTAGTGGTTAAAGCGTTGGGCCAGTAACTGAAAGGTTGCTTGATTGAATCCCCGAGCTGACAAGGTAAAAATCTGTCGCTCTGCCCCTGAACAAGGAAGTTAACCCACTGTTCCTAGGCCGTCATTGTAAATAAGAATGTTCTTAACTGACTTGCCTAGTTAAATAAAGGTTAAATACATTTTTAAAAATGGGACAGAAGTCCATGTGTTGTTGTGATTCTGGATGACCAGATAGCTAGCAACAATGACAAGAAACTGTCATGTGGGGATTGTAAGTTTTCCATCTAGTTTTATCTTGTTCTTGATACCGTGACTTGTTTTGACTGACGTCACCTCTATGCTAATATTTAAAAAATTCACTAGCTGGCTAACCAACAACTGTAACAATGTATTTCAAAGACAACAAGTGTTCATGTGCAATTTATTCAATAAACATTGGAGGCAAAATATAGTTTACATGTTGTCAATAATCTAAGCCAACCCTGTCTTTTTTGCCCCATATTTTCGCACGCATCGGTTTTGTTGCTAAACAACCAACCCATCTATTGGCAGAGAGGTTTGGAACTGCCTTTATTATTGGTCTATTAACAAATTTTCGGGTGATGTCACCAGGCAGGCCAAAACTCCATCTCACCAAAACAGGCTGAAATTTCAGTTCTTAAGGCTCGCACACGTCGTACCGAATGTGGATCTAGCGTTTGTCTGCCGATCGTTCAGCACCCGGTGTTTTAGGGACCACCCGGTGTTTTAGGGACCACCCGGTGTTTAGGGACCACCCGGTGTTTTAGGGACCACCCGGTGTTTTAGGGACCACCCGCTGTAGACGTCTGACTGCTGACATTTTTCACCCAAATAAAATATCTGCTTAGCTAGATTATTACTACTGACATATATCTAGCTGATAGTTATGAAGTAAAACGTTTGCTTTGTGTATATCTTGTTTCGTCTATTGTTGCCATTGTCCTGGCTGCAAGAAGGTTCCGTGAATGTGGGAGGGGCAGTGTGAGGTAATACAGTAGGGGAAGTGCGAGTGCTTCTCAAATGTAATGTTTTATGCGATCTCCACACTCTCGTCCTCACAAGAACATACTCAAGAGAACGTCCTCTGAGAATTCCCTCGGCACATGAGTGTGCAGCATGGTAGTATGCATATTGCGAAACACCCACAGTCAACCATTTTAGCAATTCAGGGACTACACACGGTCATTGCAATGAAGGGTCAAATCCTGTGTGCATTACTTAAAAAATGGTCTCTCCCTCTATCTGTAGACAGTAGGAGATGCTATTTCTGACATGCTGCTGATTGAGGCTGTGTTAGCCATCAGAGGAATGACAGTACAACAATGGGACGCAATCTACACAGACCTGCCCAACAGACAGCTCAAAGTCAAGGTTTGTGTTTGTGCGTGTGTGCACTCAGGGAGTTGCATCATATGTTACTATAAATGACTGTATATTAAAGGAAACTAGTACATACGTTTTAACACAGTTCATCCCAGTGCCTCACAGTTGCAGTTGTTGTACGGCCTATAGGTGGCAGACCGGCGGGTGATTGACACTACAGATGCAGAGAGGAGAACAGTGAGTCCAGCAGGTCTGCAGGAGGCCATAGACAGCCGGGTGAAGAAGTACAGACAGGCACGCTCCTTTGTCCGTCCCTCTGGCACAGAGGATGTGGTCCGAGTGTACGCTGAGGCAGACACACAGGTGGGACTGAGAGGCTGAGACATGGAGTGATAGTGAGCCACTCAATTCACCTTCCATGTTCACTCACTATGCCTTTAACTTTCTTTGCACGTTCTTTTTCTGTCTCTCACTGGCTGATGGTGGTGATGGTAATGATGGTGATGTGTTTGTGTGTGTTTCAGGAGAGTGCCGATGCCCTGGCACATGAAGTTAGCCTGGCAGTGTACCGCCTCGCAGGAGGAGTAGGAGAGGAGCCTAAACCGTTATAAACACACACACTATGCAATTTAAGTCTATTGAAAAATCCATTAATCTCCTGAAGATGGACCACACTTCCTGAACCCAGTCCCATTTTGTAGCCTTTTTATCAGGTGCCAAATCATTTTATACGGTATACTGCATTTAATACTGTATTATTGCTACTTTTCTATGAGTCCGAAAAATGTGATTGATTTCAGTCAATGGGAAGGGAGCATATGCTAAATAAGGTTACAATTTTAATCCCCTTTCTTACCCAACCTTAATCCTGTCAATATATTTGTTTTGTACTATTCCCATTTAATTATAAAAGTGTTTACATTACCAGTTATTATTGTAGATCAATTTAGCATTTCTGTTCATATCTGAGTAACTGCACTGCTATGAACAGACTTCAACTGGAAAGACTGTGCTGCTATGTAATTGTTCAACACCAAGAATAAAGATATGAAAGTGAAACTGGCATAAAACTTGTTCTGCATTTCTTTTAGTTCGTATCCTCCCAAAAACCCTCTAGTTACAAGGAATACATGTATTACTACATAGACTTAATTTACTTATTATGTAACAGAATAACCCAAATACAGGTATACTCTCTGAAATGACCACATCAAGAGAAAATATGATAAATTGCTTTGCTGTTTTTTATTTTTTATTTGTTGCTTATAGAGCGAGATGGTTCTAAGACACAGAGAGTTAAAGGCTAACAGAAAGTCAGTGTGAGGCTCAGATGGTTTAGTGCAGCCAGAGACACACAGAAGAGGACCATAGGCATCCTGATCCTGAAGACCATTATCCTAGGGGGTTGGTGTAGGATACATTTGTGGGTGGAAGGGCTTAGGTCTAAAGGGTATTGGTCTAACATTCTAATCCTCGTCTGTGTTGTCAGCAGCTCCGGAGATGGTGATGGTGCGTTCCTGTTTGTCACTCTCATACATGTCTTCTGTCTCAACTGTTCTGAGAGAAAAGGCCAGGACAAAAGTGTTTTGAAAATGATACTGGGTGACACAAATATATATATGTATACAAAAATGTCCACAATTAGCATATTTTCAGATGACAAAACAGATTACCGGTATTTCATATTTTATCGATAGGTTATGATTGAGGTTATGACCCAGGCTTGCTCTACCTGATAAGAAGAGTCTTCCATGGTACTGAGACTGGTGTCCTCGCCCTCGATCAGCGCCCTGACAAATGCACAACCACATAGAAGCAATGACAAAACACATGTACACTTAACTAACATATCAAAAGAATAACCATATCAAAAGACTTGTGTTGCTGCCTTTCCTTGTCTTTTTAATCTCCTCCACAGATCTGACAAAGCCAGGACAGGTGAAAGCAATATGGATGATTCCTACTGTGAATTTGCTTTCACCTGTCCACTTCTGTCTATTCAAGAAGGAGATAAGACGCGAGAAGAGCAGAAGCCTGTTTAGACTATTGGGGAAGGTGTGATGTCACCTGTAGGTAGGTGGTGATCTCAATCTCCAGGGCCATCTTGACGTTGAGCAGCTCCTGGTACTCCCTCAGCAGCAGAGCTATCTGCTCCTTCATCACCTTCAGCTCCAGCCCCACAATACGCTCCTGTGGGAAACACACACAAGCTTTTAGGTCATATGCATCCAACTCTAAGCGGCTGTTACGAGTCCATTTTAAAGAACCCACTTGTTGCCCACTTTTAAAAGAGCCCTGACCTGCTGTGCTTCTTTCTACAGTAAAGATGTGTTGCGAGAGTAGCTCTACTCACCAGATGGGTCTCCTCTTCTTTCTACAGTAAAGATGTGTTGTGAGAGTAGCTCTACTCACCAGATGGGTCTCCTCTTCTTTCTACAGTAAAGATGTGTTGCGAGAGTAGCTCTACTCACCAGATGTGTCTCCTCTTCTTTCTACAGTAAAGATGTGTTGCGAGAGTAGCTCTACTCACCAGATGGGTCTCCTCTTCTTTCTACAGTAAAGATGTGTTGTGAGAGTAGCTCTACTCACCAGATGGGTCTCCTCTTCTTTCTACAGTAAAGATGTGTTGTGAGAGTAGCTCTACTCGCCAGATGGGTCTCCTCTTCTTTCTACAGTAAAGATGTGTTGTGAG
The DNA here is from genome assembly GCF_901001165.1 of Salmo trutta. Taxonomy (NCBI): domain Eukaryota; kingdom Metazoa; phylum Chordata; class Actinopteri; order Salmoniformes; family Salmonidae; genus Salmo; species Salmo trutta. The sequence goes on from NC_042957.1 coordinate 23,674,737, forward strand.
AGTAGCTCTACTCGCCAGATGGGTCTCCTCTTCTTTCTACAGTAAAGATGTGTTGTGAGAGTAGCTCTACTCGCCAGATGGGTCTCCTCTTCTTTCTACAGTAAAGATGTGTTGTGAGAGTAGCTCTACTCACCAGATGGGTCTCCTCTTCATTCTACAGTAAAGATGTGTTGTGAGAGTAGCTCTACTCACCAGATGGGTCTCCTCTTCTTTCTACAGTAAAGATGTGTTGCGAGAGTAGCTCTACTCACCAGATGGGTCTCCTCTTCTTTCTACAGTAAAGATGTGTTGCGAGAGTAGCTCTACTCGCCAGATGGGTCTCCTCTTCTTTCTACAGTAAAGATGTGTTGTGAGAGTAGCTCTACTCACCAGATGGGTCTCCTCTTCTTTCTACAGTAAAGATGTGTTGCGAGAGTAGCTCTACTCACCAGATGGGTCTCCTCTTCTTTCTACAGTAAAGATGTGTTGCGAGAGTAGCTCTACTCACCAGATGGGTCTCCTCTTCTTTCTACAGTAAAGATGTGTTGCGAGAGTAGCTCTACTCACCAGATGGGTCTCCTCTTCTTTCTACAGTAAAGATGTGTTGCGAGAGTAGCTCTACTCACCAGATGTGTCTCCTCTTCTTTCTACAGTAAAGATGTGTTGCGAGAGTAGCTCTACTCACCAGATGGGTCTCCTCTTCTTTCTACAGTAAAGATGTGTTGCGAGAGTAGCTCTACTCACCAGATGGGTCTCCTCTTCTTTCTACAGTAAAGATGTGTTGTGAGAGTAGCTCTACTCACCAGATGGGTCTCCTCTTCTTTCTACAGTAAAGATGTGTTGCGAGAGTAGCTCTACTCACCAGATGGGTCTCCTCTTCTTTCTACAGTAAAGATGTGTTGCGAGAGTAGCTCTACTCACCAGATGGGTCTCCTCTTCTTTCTACAGTAAAGATGTGTTGCGAGAGTAGCTCTACTCACCAGATGGGTCTCCTCTTCTTTCTACAGTAAAGATGTGTTGCGAGAGTAGCTCTACTCACCAGATGGGTCTCCTCTTCTTTCTACAGTAAAGATGTGTTGCGAGAGTAGCTCTACTCACCAGATGGGTCTCCTCTTCTTTCTACAGTAAAGATGTGTTGTGAGAGTAGCTCTACTCACCAGATGGGTCTCCTCTTCTTCCTACAGTAAAGATGTGTTGTGAGAGTAGCACTACTCACCAGATGTGTCTCTTCTTTCATGAGTCTCCCCACAGCCTCACAAATCTGATTCTCCAGGGCTCATTCCTCGTCTTCATGGACTTCAACTCACACTCTAGGTTTAGGATCTACACACACACACACAGAAGCACACCCATGTTTTTAATCTGTTGACCGGCGGTGTCAATAACAGTATCAATGATGATAAGAAAATAAGTTTGCTCTTACATCTTTCTTGTAACCTCAGACTTCCTCTCTCACACTTTGAACTCTTTGAGCATATTTGGTCGTCACATTGTTCATGTCCTGAAACTTTGACTTGTACCAAGCGTCAATCTCCTGAGGAAAATAAAATAAAAATGGATTCCGTTTTCGATGTAATAATATATGTAGTTACATATGTGATACAGTATATATGTAATAATGTGTAATTACATACGTACTACAGTATATATGTAATAATATGTGTAGTTACATATGTAATACAGTATATATGTAATATGTAAAGTTACATATGTAATAATGTGTAATTACAGATGTTATACAGTATATATGTAACAATATGTGTAATTGGTACCTGTAGGTTTCTAACGGCAATGCTGTCACACTGTGACTGAATTTGTTTGAGGGCGGAGGAGAGGTCATGGAGGGCAAAGGTCATGTCCACTTTGGCAACTGTACATCTGCTGCATCAGCTCCTCGATTTCCTGAGAGGGGCAAACAAAATGGAGCCGACTCCTTCCTTCTATGAATTTGCTTTTATTCCTTTCTGTGTAAGCCTCCCATGCAGTTTTCACAGTAAGTCGCTAATTGGTTGTCCATCAGTCTGCCAATCCACACCAATCCACACTCTCCCCTTGTAACTCATGACCTGTCATAAAAAGTCATTAGCAGGTCATTACAGCAGTCGTGTAAACCAAATGCATGCCTGTGATGACCAGAAGCCACACTAAAGGCAGTTCCATGGTAACAGAATTATGCAGAGACTCAGATTTTTCCCTTTAAAATATATGCCAAACAAAAACCATTGATTTCAAAGTTTAAGAAACCATACAACTCTATGCACAAGGATTACTTTAATCAATTCCCACAGATTTATTTTACAAGAACACATTTACAGGAAGAACTGTGCAGATAAAGTTTGATAACAGAATAAAACTGATGGAGATTTTACTGTTATTGTTACCAAACTTTGCATCTGCACAATTATTCCAGTAATTCTTTTTTTTACTGTGTAAATTGTTCAGAATTTGATTATTTGTTCAACATTGAAATCAATGGTTTTACTTTGACATACATTTTAAAGGGAAAAATCGGAGTCTCTGCATAATTCTGTTACTATGGAATTGCCTCTAAACAGATGCTGCTAATAGACACAGGTATATGTGGACAGTCCACCTTTGTGGACAGATAGACAGACAGTTACCACCTCAATGTGAAAATAGATATAGACAGAGGTATGTTGCCCCTTTGTGACTCAAGGCAGTTAAAGACACTTACACAATGTGAATACAGATAGACACACCTACCTTCCTCATTATGAACAGATATAAATACAGATATAGACCCAGACATGTTACCTCGTTGTGAACTCTGGTCAGGAAGGCCAGCTCCACCTCCAGGTTCTGCAGCTGTTTCTCCAGGCCAATACGGGCCGAGGTAGCTCTATCCATATCCTGCCAGACAGCAAGGTTAGGGGATCAAGTTTCTTTGAGTGTGTACACAGGAATAACTGGGAAGATAGAAAATTGTTTCATGAAAGCCTGACAAATGAAGTAGGTGATTCTGTGTGTGTACAATTTGAGTTTCTCATGTAGATATTGTTTAATGGTTATGTCTGCATCGGTGTTTGACTCACGGGGCGGTAGGTTTCGATCTCCAACTCGGCCTTCTTCCTCTCCTCCAGAGCCTCCTCATATTTGACCTTGAGCACCTCCACCTGTCCTGCCATGGCCCCCTTATCTGCTACAGCCAGGTCCTTAGAGTGGAGGAAACACAGTCAAACCCAATACCTGTGAGTCCCATCCCAGTTGTAAGAGTAAATATCATGCATAGGCTATACTAGGTGGGCCATATTGGTGGTCATAAATCTCACCCTCTGCACTCTCATCTGCTCAGCGATCCTGTGGAGCTCTCTCAGCTGGCCCTTGTAGAGCTGTCTCAGCCCAGATGGCTTCACATAGCGGTTCCGCAGAACATCAATCTCAGCCTCCAGCAGGTTGTTCTGCCCCTCCAGAGTACACACCTGGAATGGATCATGGGTTTGTGAGTGAGAGATAGCACAGAGAAAGGCAGGCTGGCATGACTGTGAAGAGGTACAGGGTGTGTGACAGACAGAAGTTAGAGAGGAGAGCTCGACGCAGACAGTTTGAGAGAGAGGAGGAGAAAATTAGTGTGTGAGATGAGGTGTGGTCTTGCCTTCTCAGTGTAGATAGCTAGGCGGTCGTTGAGGGCCACCATCTCCTTCCTCTCGCCGGTGCGTGTGCTCATGAATTCCTGGTTCTCCGCTGCAGCTACATCCAGATCCAGGCTGGACCCAGCCCCATGCCAAAGCACAGGGCACCCATACTCACACTGCTATGGCCAGGACCGGAGGGGACGAGGCCAGCCATCAACCATCCACTACATTTAACTTTGTAACACTTTTAATCTGTTCATGTAATGAAAGCATAGGAATAGGTCTAATATTCAAAGTTTAAAATATCTTATCAAGAGAAATGAGTGTCCTATCTGAATAAATTGTTATTTTGTAAACAGTGATTATTATGCTATGCCTACAATTATAAATGGGGCACTATTCCAGTGAAATAATAAACGGATATGAAATTAAAAGCAAAACTATTACAATTTTACAAAAATGGTCATATCCACAGAGAATAAAACTTCAGGAGAAGTCCAGTTGTATTACTTGGTCATGCGGGATTTGCGGAGGCTGGGGGTGTTCCTCCTCCCCATGCTTCCCACGCTGCGGCTGTAGCTGGCAGAGCGGTGACGGAAATCCTTGCGGGTTGGCGAGGGGCTCGAGATCCGCACCTGGTAGGAAGAGGAGGCGGCGAGAGGGCCCTCGAAGTGGCGGCGGTAAGAAGACATCCTTTCTGGGCTGCGACTCATGATGATTGCCTTTAAATGTCTTCACCTTAACTCACCGCTGGAAACTAATCACAGACTTCGTTAGTAGATAAAAATAAAGGGTTGAATGAGTATTCATTATTTATACAATGTATTTTATTACACTGGGTTTAAAGAATGTTTACAGACAATAATAATCTAGGCTAGCCTACTCTCCTAAATTAGTGGACCATTAGTGGATGGGGTGAATGAACTGCGAAATTAGCCCGCCTCACTTTTCCACCCCCCTCTTCACCTTCTTCACTAATGGGACAACATTTTTGATGTCACTTCTAAGGTCATATGGGTTCTGAGGTGCCAAGTGCATTTCATCGACAGGTTTTCTTGTCATGGTCCTTAATTTATAAACATAATTTTTCTCCACACAGATATTATATATGGAATAATCGGGATATATTGTATAAAAATACTTCTTTGTTTTTAGAATATTGGTTCCGAAATAATATCCTATTGGTGAGCCAACTGGTAAATAATATCCTATTGGTGAGCCAACTGGTAAATAATATCCTATTGGTGAGCCAACTGGTAAATAATATCCTATTGGTGAGCCAACTGGTAAATAATATCCTATTGGTGAGCCAACTGGTAAATGCAGAGGGTATTTTACTCAGTTATAAGGAATTCTTATCACTTTACAAGGTCCCTGTAACACCTAAAGATTTTGCAATTGGTTTAGATGCCATTCCCTCAGGTGTTGCTTTATGATTCAGGAACGTGTCAAGACCTGACCCTCAGAGCCTACCTTCTATTGACTCTTCAGTAGGAAAGATTTATTTATCTTTTGGTCCATTCAACAACAGAGCGATACGAACCTTGTTTCAGCAGGATATTGTATCTATACCTTATGTCATGCCTTATTGGAATGGATTTATTGATAATATCTGTTGGAAAAAAGTTTTGATGTTGCCACACACATACCTACTTGTTAACAAAATTAAAGAAGTTTCCTTTAAAATTATTAATAAATATTATCCTGCCAACCACTTTATGAAGAAGTTTAAGGAAAACATCAACTCAAATTGCTCCTTTTGTATTGACCACCCAGAAACAGTGTTGCATCTTTTTTGGCATTGTATTCATGTAAGAAAACTGTGGCAAGACATCAGTAGATTTATAATTGAACACATTTATGAAGGTCTTACACTATTGTGGAGAGATGTATTGCTTGGATTCTTTACCTACGATAGAAATAAGCTGAAACATTTTTATGTAATTAATTTCATTATTCTTTTGGCCAAATTTCATATTCAAAAATGTAAATTTACAAACAAAAAAACACATTTTCTTACCCTACAAAAAGAAATTGAACTGTATTTTAAGACAATTAAATACTCTACTAACAAAAAAGCTGTTAGAATTATAAGTGATATTGTACCCCCTAGCTCAATTGTCCATTGTATATTATCCATATATACTTGTGTTCCCTCATGTACTTCCTGTATTGATTTGTTGTTAATAAAAAAATAAAAAGGTGCCAAGTGCACTGCTGTGAAAGTTGTTTTACATAATGGGACAGACACAATGTTGTGTCCTCTAACTATCAATGTGTTAGGCTCATAGAAATATAATATATTTCCATTGTTAAGATACTTCGGTACAGTAACAATATTATCTTTACTAGCTAATTTCATAGACGAAAGGAGATGTTCCTTTCCCCACCATTTACTACCCCGGAACCTCTTCGTGGAACACAGGCATAGCACGCCCAGTCACCGTCAGAACAGCATTGAGTGATGCCACTGCAAATTGATTAGCTGACAATTTTCTATTGGTTGTCACTAGTTACCACAGCCACAAAGTCAGAAGGCCAGCCTAATCGACCAATCGGATGAGGGAGTGTGATGACGCGTATGCCAGCTCAGAAGGCCCACCTATCCGACCAATCAAATGAGGAAGTGTGAAGTCCCGAATTCCGGTTTGCGGGAAAATACTCATTTTCGAAATGGCATGTCTTGATTTTAAGTTTGAGGACCAAATAGAGAGATCGACAGAGGAGGTGCAATGACGAAGAAGCGTAAGAATGGTGCTGTTAAAATCAGAGATTAGTCTCCTGAGTATACACCTTCGTTGAGATGTACATGTTTTATTTAACTAGACAACATTTTACATTTACATTTTAGTCATTTAGCAGACGCTCTTATCCAGAGCGACTTACAGTAGTGAATGCATACATTTCATTTTCATTTCATACATATTTTTTTTTTCTTCGTACTTGACAAGTCAGTTGAGAACACATTCTTATTTACAATGACGGCCTACCAAAAGGCCTCCTGCGGGAACGGGGCTGGGATTTAAAAAAAAATAGGACAAAACACACATCACTACAAGAGAGACCTAAGACAACAACATAGCATTACCACAACATGGTAGCAGCACAAAACATGGTATAAACCTTTTTGGGCAATAATGTGTACATGCCTATGTCTGCTCATTACAAACCAAGTAATATAACTTACAGGTCTTAATTCTTTGAAATGGAGTCAGACTGCAGTGGTGAGTGCTCAAGTTTGAGCCAGTCCAGGATGAAGTGGGTCTACCTGCGGAGTGGATTCCTGCTTTTTGGTCTACCCATACATTGCGTTGGGCTGGGAAAAGGACAAATTGGGGATGGTTACATCTGTGAAAGTTTTGAGAAGTGGAATTGTTTATATTTTTTGGTGGGTGCCTCATCACGCGGCTTGGGGCTCAACCTGTGGTGTGCTTTGCAGGGTGCCACTAAAAGTGGTGATCAGAGGGATAGCGTTGAGTGTAGAGGTGGATCAAATGAAAAATAATATTTCTAGTGTTTCTGACACCCACCGTTTGGTGAGACGTGGACCCGGTGGCAATGGCGTGACAGAGAATACTCTCTGTCTTGTTGAGCTTTGACACCGAGTTTATACCTGATAAGGTTAGGTTAAATTTACTATTCTATGAGGGCCTATGCTCTGAACCCGCTTTGGTGCTTTAGGTCCCAAGGATTCGGACATGTTGCAGCTGTGTAGAAGGGAGATCTTACGATGTGAGAAATGTGCATGAGGGAATAGTCCAAGGGAGTGTACAGTTTGGATAGAGGAAGCACTGTGTGTCAACTGTGGGGGTGCCCATGCAACTGGGGATCTGAAGTGCACTGGGAGAGAGCGAGACTGGCTGAGATTGCCGGAGTTCAAGTGGAGCAGAAAGTGTCCTATGCTGATGCAGTGAAGAGAGTCGAGGATAGGGTGAGTAAGTCGACTGGGAGCCACCCAGTGAGTAGGCCTGAAGAGAGAGCCAGTAAGGTTAGATTTCTTGCATTCATAGCCATGGTGATCAACTGCATTGCACTGATGGAGCACAAATCACAGAAGATAGATGTGGTAGTTGCAGCAGCAGATACATATTTGGGTGTGAGAGAGTGCAGAAGATCTACAGGAAGTGCAGAAGATCTACAGGAAGTTTTGAGAGAAGGGGTTCCATCCTCCCAGGCCGACGGCATGGTGTTGGATCGTTTAGGGCCCAAGTAGTGGGGTGTATAGGTGCAGGGTTAGTTGTTGGTGCAATTACATTTTTTCCTATTCCCCCTTTCCTTTAATTTATTTTTGTCACAATGTGGAATGCAAAATGTGTTTGTTTAGATGCCATTTTAAAAACAATGCAGATATTGACGTAAACCTATTGGATCTAATAAATGTATCACTAGTCACTTTAAATAACGCCACTTTATATAATGTTTACATACCCCACACTACTTATCTCATATGTATATACTGTACTCTATACCATCTACTGCATCTTGCCTATGCCGTTCGGCCATCGCTCATCCATATATATTTTTATGTACATATTCTTATTCATTCCTTTACACTTGTGTGTGTATAAGGTAGTTGTTGTGAAATTGTCAGATTACTTGTTAAATATTACTGCGTGGTCGGAACTAGAAGCACAAGCATTTCGCTACACTCGCATTATTATCTGCTAACCATGTGTATGTGACAAATAAAATTTGATTTGATTTTCACAAGTAACTATGAGTAAGGGCAAACATGAAAGCTTGCAAGCTGAGTTTGATGAAGACATCTGATTACCACTTGCATTTAGAACGGTTGGTTTTAGACTAATAAATAGCCAAATCATTGATGGATCACTAGATAAAAGAAAAGCATCTCTCGTTTTCTCCTGCAAGCCGGTCGGCACACGCGTCATCACACTCCCGTCTGATTGGTTGTTTCTCATTAACCATAAACCGGCATAAGCGTCATCACAGTCAGTCATCTGATTTGTCGAGTAGGCGGGCCTTCTGACTTTGTGGGTGTGGTACCTAGTGACATCCCCCATTTGGTCTTCGTTTGACAAATTTTTCAAGACAAATGAACACAATTTAAAGTTGCGTTTTATACCTCAACTCTTAAGCCATGGCGGGGAACTTCTGGCAGAGCTCGCATTAGTAAGTGTTCTGGCCAAACGTGATGTATAAGGACTGTGCATGGCAAAGAAACTCCTTTGTTTTGAGGACTAAGTAGTTTGCTAGCTTGCTAGCTTAGCCCGCTTCACAGTAGCTAGCTAACGTTAGCTAGCTAACAGCTAGCTAACGTTATTGTGTTCGCCCACTCTCATGTTAGGTCAATATTAGTGTAGCGGATAAACATTTCCAGTAGCTATCGATGCAATTCCAAGGGCTAATAACCTAGTTATGAATGCTAAGGTTTCTTTATTGAGCCAGCTAATTATTTATTGTGCCTCTTTTGTGACAGTCTAGACACTGGTCGTCAAGGCATTTTGTGTTGATTCTTTCTGACGCACCGCTATCAGATTTCCCATCTGCAGCGGTTTGTTGTTATGATACTGTGTGTATGTGATCGCTCGTTGTGTAATTCATCGTCTCCTTTTTGTCATTAGCTTGCAGTGGGTCCTGGACAAACAGGACCTGATGAAGGAGCGTCAGAAGGATATGAAGTTTATGAATGAGGAGGAGTACTGGAAACTGCAGATCTTCTTTGCCAATGGTATCTAAAGAAGGCTATCTTTAACTCTGTATTTCTTTTGATTCCACCTATTATGATACATCAGTGTGGTGGGAACAGTTTTCTGTGATGTGAGAATTAGCCTACAGTTGGTACAATATCACAACATTTATCACCCAAAGGTCTGGTCTCGTAGCACTCTGTTCAATAACCAGCAATAATGATCTTGTTTACATGTCTTCTCATATATTTTAAATTATCTAGTGTCTTGTATGGTTGCTTTTTGATATGTTTGAGGTTAGATGTGCGCTGAGTTTGACTTATTCTGTTCTAGTCATCCAGGCCCTGGGTGAACACCTGAAGCTCCGTCAGCAGGTCATCGCTACAGCAATCGTCTACTTCAAACGTTTCTATGCCAGGTGCTTATGCCATTTTCATGGCAAGAACACTATGTTCTATTCATTATGGAATTCTAAATGTCATTGGGGGAGCATCTGGCTCCTGAGTGGCGCAGCGGTCAAAGATACTGCATCTCAGTGCTAGAGGCGTCACTACAGACACCCTGGTTCGAATCCAGGCTGTATCACAACCGGCCGTGATTAGGAGTCCCATAGGGCGGCGCTCAATTGGCCCAGCATCGTCCAGGTTGGGCCGGTGTAGGCCGTCATTATAAATAAGAATTTGATCTTAACTGACTTGCCTAGTTAAATAAAACAATTCAAAATGTTTTATAATAACTAATGGCCTCTTCCTAAAATCTCTCTCTCTGTTTGCAGGTACTCCCTGAAGAGTATAGACCCGGTGCTCATGGCTCCTACATGTGTGTTCCTGGCCTCTAAAGTGGAGGTATATGGCCTGATTTCCCGTTCTTTATGTTCCACATTTCATAGTCTGTGGGAGTAGGGATGTGGTTAACTGCTTTGTAACATAATCTGTGTGGGAGTAGGGTTAACTGCTCTGTAACATAATCTGTGTGGGAGTAGGGTTAACTGCTCTGTAACATAATCTGTGTGGGAGTAGGGTTAACTGCTCTGTAACATAATCTGTGTGGGAGTAGGGTTAACTGCTCTGTTACATAATCTTTGTGGGAGTAGGGTTAACTGCTCTGTAACATAATCTGTGTGGGAGTAGAGATGGGGTTTACTGCTCTGTAACAACCCCATCCCTAGTCCCACTCAGATTATGTTACAGAGCAGTTAAGTAGGATGGAGTTAACTGCTGTATGACGTAGTCTGTGATAGAGCAGTTAACCCCATCCTACTCCATGACAGCATCATCATAGCCTCTCTGTCTCTTCCAGGAATTTGGTGTTGTTTCAAACACTCGTCTGATCTCTGCAGCTACGTCCGTGTGTAAGTCAGGAGACAATCAAGCGCTTCCATATAGATATTAGTTTATTTTGAAAATGACAAATGCACTAGTGCTGTGGTACGAAGGCTACATTCATTCTGATGGGTTGTGTTCATGTGATTCCAAATCTAACAATTGTTTTTTGTTTTGTACAGTAAAAACCAGATTTTCCTATGCCTTCCCAAAGGAGTTCCCTTATAGAATGAACCATGTAAGTCTTACCTAACCTTACTATTCACTTAGGATGTGCTATATAAACAGTTCTTAGGTGTAATAATGTAATATTTATTATACAATTATTAGATAGGATATCATTCATTGTTGTAGCTAGATGTTACGATCATGTTGCATGGTGGTGGGACAAATCTCTTACGCAACATACACTCACTATATTGTGGAATATTTATCGACCACTATGAGTCCATTATGGTGTGTGTTGTAGTTAGGTATCAGTATGTTGATGCTGCATTCCACTAGCAATCTCATGCCTATGGTGAAACTCCCATCACCGTGGGAGGTGATTTTTGACTCGCCGGGGCGCATTTCTCCCTGCGGTGCTAAGTGGAGAAGGTATGGCAACACCGATGGCAGCACCGGTTATTTATCAACGGTCTCCACAGAGTTGCCAGGACCCCGTTAAAGCTGCCCTAACACCTTGCCTATCCAAAAGCTGTGTAGACTATTATTGATTTGGTGTGGAGCGAGTGAGGAGATGATGGTGATTCACGCTGTGGAAATTCAGTTAGCAGGATGCTGCTAGTACCAGATACTATAGACTCCAATAGAGAGAAGGAGGGTTATAAATTGTGACTATGAAACTGATATAGTTACTAAACTTCGTCTGCTTTCCTCATGACAGATATTAGAATGTGAGTTCTACCTACTGGAGCTCATGGTGAGTATAGAATGCTTTGTCTCTCTCAATACACTCCATGCTGGATCATGTCATCCATTTGATGGATGGATGGATGGATTAACTGATATTGTGTGTTCCAGGACTGCTGTTTGATAGTGTACCACCCCTACAGACCCTTGCTGCAGTATGTGCAGGACATGGGGCAGGAGGACATGCTACTGCCGTTGGCCTGGTATGAGTTATTCTTTGTGGGAGCATGTATTGATTTGATATGAACTGTTGAAACACTCATGGTTTGCCCTTTCTTCGTTCTATAGGAGAATAGTGAATGACACGTATAGGACAGACCTCTGTCTACTCTACCCTCCCTTCATGATCGCTCTAGGTAAGACTCCCCATCAGACCGCTCACCTTTACTACTGCTAGATATTCAGCTCAATAAAATATAGTTGAGGTGTTACACTAAATGTCTTCCTCCTGCATCCACAGCCTGTCTGCATGTTGCCTGTGTGGTGCAGCAGAAGGACGCCAGGCAATGGTTCGCTGAGCTCTCTGTAGACATGGAGAAGGTTAGGCAACACCATACAAATGGCATATTTCTCAATCAGAGGGGATAGCTGATTGTATGTATATAGAGCCAGTTGCCTTAGGGATAATAGAGTACTGTGCGGTGACGTTTATTCCTTGCTCAGATTCTGGAGATCATCCGAGTCATCCTAAAGCTTTATGACCAGTGGAAGAACTTTGACGAAAGGAAGGAGATGGCTACTGTGATCAGCAAGATGCCTAAACCCAAGCCTCCTCCCAACAGGTACTGAGATCTTTCCTAATCTCACCTCAATGTCCCAGTTATTGGCCGTTTACATGACGCATCCACTTCCTGCCTAAACTAACTGTTTCCTGTTTGTTTGTGTACCAGTGAGAATGACCAGAGCTCTAATGGAAACCAGAACAACTCCTACAGCCAGTCATAGGCAACGAGATGGTATCCATGGACAGGGTGCAGGGGGAAAACTTATGTCGCACAATAACGTTGTGACATCAGAGACGAATCATATGTATTTCAACTGATAGAATAGCAGAAAAAACAGGGTACCAAAAAAGCCCAAACCCTCTTTTCTGATATGGTTATCCCAACCAGAAGACCAAGTCTGCACACGCTCAGTCCGCCTTTGCTCATACGATAACTCATCAGAGAGATGGCCACAGGAATGCTGGCATCAGTCAATCGGTGCCAGCAGTCATGTGTTGCCACGATACTCCATCTCTCAACAGTTAACTTTATGGACCTAAACCAAACTGCACGAAACAGGAGGATGTAGGCAGGGAGGGGGGGACTTTGAGTTGCGATTATCCTGACATCCTTGAACTCTCTCAGGGATCAGTCATGTAATATGGAGCTCCGTGGGACCAGAGAACTTGACCATTAGTGAGTGTGTGCGCGTGCGTGATTGAGTGGCCCATTTTGATAGTTGCTTCATTCCTCAGGGATAATAGTAGTCCTTTATACTGGTATCTGTAAGATGATTGTACCCTGTACTGTTTTAGATGCGGTCTGATAGGATGTAAGGCTGTTTGATTGTTACTCGATTGGATGTCCTGCTATCTGAGGTCTACATTGATTGGTTGCAGAGTTTAGCAGGTGAAGTCACGGGCGAGAATGTAATTTCCAGGGGTACACACTAGATACAGATGTCTTCATTTACTGTTATATCTCCTGCCCAGCCCATCTCCAGCCTTTGCAAATAGCCTTACTCATATCTTTATTCCTTTATTTTAATCTTTTGTGTTTCGCTTGATGAGCAAATTCGCATGGGTAGAAATCATGAACTGTATTAGCTAAGTCTGCTTCAAGTAAAAGTGCTCAAATGTGTTTACTATCATGATAAAAAAAATTAAAATACATTGTGTAAGGACCACATTTATTTGTTTTTGGTGGGGAAGGAAGGTCGTATTTTAGCCTTGTTCTTTATTGCATATTGAATCAGTCCTACATTTGCTAGGGTCCAGTGTTATTTCCTGTCTGCACCTGCCGTGTATTACATCAAATTGAAGTGTCACAATACCTTTGTGCATATTTTCTTGTGGATATTGATATATTGTCTGTGCCGTAAATAATACAGTGGGAGTGATTAGTGTTTGGGGTTGAGTTTCTCTTGTGTTGTGTATATGTGTCCAGAACCGGGTGCTTGAATGCCTTACAAAATAAAGCTGCTTGTCAAGGGACTTCAGAGCACAACTGTGTCCTATTGCATGGAAGTGTAATGTTTTGGGAGGGTGTTCATTCTAATAGTCCCCTCTCTTTGGGGGCATCACAATAGTGAATTCCTCCTATATTTTGCTATATATACCCCGATGTGAAAAGAAAGTCAAGATGAAGTCAGACTTGGTCATCCTCCATATTACTTTCACCTACCGGCTGTTCGCAAATCATTACAGATGCAGGAGAGGAAAATAATTAGAGGAAGACAGTTTTGAGACGATTGAGAGTTTAGTTTGGACTTGTTTGAAATGTGTAATGGTCTGGGAGTTTCTATCACACTGCACTGGACATCTTGCATAAAAATATGTCAGTCTGCCAAAGTCACAGGCTACACCACCATTCTGAGGAAATAGTTATGTGGCTGTAGTGCGACATCTAGTGGTAAGCAGAGGTATTGCAGATTCGTTACATGTAAATGCTTGCAAAGCAGACCGGTCCATTATACTGGGACTACTGGAAAAAACTAAATGTAGCATAGACAACTGCATTGACTTGGCAGGAAATGTAGTATTGTCCAACTTATTGCAAAAACAGAGTTTGTTGTTGGAGCAACATGTTGTATTTATTGATGTTTTTGCTCTCCACCTCTGGGAGCTGGTACACAAAGGTACAGCCTTCGTGACGTCACTCCTCATCCGCGGCAGAGAGAGAGAGAGCGGCGGCGATCCGCTGCGGAGGATGCCTACCCCGCTGCGGGGATAACCGCAAGGCGAGATGGCCGTTACTTTCTTCCTCGTCACATCCCGCACCGCGACGACCCCTCGGCACCCATGAAGCCCCCGTTGATGAAGCCAAAACCGGCCAAAGCAAGGCGGAAAGAGGCCACTGAGCGAGAGAATGTACTGGCGCGTCGGGTTCGCCTGGACGCGCTCGTGTGTGGTTGATCTTGGCCGGAACCAGAGCTTCTCCTTCGGCCTTGGCGGCTCCGATGAGCAGCTCTCGTTTTATGGGTACATCATCGCCTACCCTCTGCAGGACTACGGCGGGATCATGTCTGCCCTTGGGTCGGACTCGTGGTGGCGGAAAACGCTTTATCTGGCCGGGGGCGCTCTGCTCGCCACCGCTGCCTATCTATTGCACGAGCTGCTCGCCATCAGGTAGGCCTACCAAAAAAACAGCCCTGTCAATAACACTGTAGATGCAGAACACGCTTGTCTACAGTCAATTACTCGTGGCATTGATATCAATATGAATGGTTGCCGTAGTGCCTGGGCATTATTTAGGAACATCACATGTCTATATTATTGTTGTATTTTCAATATATGATATTACTTCATCAGGGCGAGTTGAGCGCTGCACGAGCGGAATAGGTTAATAATAAGGATTCGTGAGTGGGTGGATTGTGAATGTGATGTAACCGCCCTCTTGAATGAGATTCCATGTTCAGTCGCGTTATGGAACAATAAACCAATGAGTCATGCGGGCGTTATGGCTCTTCGTATTCTAGTGATGTGCCTATCAGACGCATGTTATTAGCGATTGTTCATTGTAATTACAATAATTTGAAGATCATGTTTATTGCTGCAAAGGTTGTCTTTCATTTATTTACAATTTCTCAAGGGCATGGGATGATAGTGCATGTGTGATATTGGTTAAATGGCTTTACCCAAGCCAAAGATGTCTCCTCGTTTTCTGTCTCTCTTGCAGTAGAAAAACACTGCGGTTGTGATAAAATGACCTTTACTAACCTCGCACGTGAGATAATTATTAAGAGAGAAGCCAGGCCCAAATAGACATGAGCTAACAGAAATTGCCGATCCGTTAACCTGGGAAACGGCAGCTTCGCCGTAGAATCCCTAGATTTTTGCTGAAATAACGCACTGACTTCGGTCGCTGCTGTCCTTACAAAAACATATCGGGTTACCTGCAGCAACAATAATAGCCCAAGGCCTACTCAGCAATGACGTAGTGTTTGTTTTTGTTCAGCCTGTGCTCTTTACTTAAAAAAAACTGTCATGAAGATCCATTCTACATCGATCTCTAAGTAGTTACTCTGTAATTTACTCTTCCTGTATGTCATTATACCGAAGCAATTTACACTATTAGATAATGGGATCAAAACGCTTTTTTGTTGTTGGCATGTGGGCATTTCAGCACCACAGCTAACTGGACAGCTCCTCGGAATTTCAGCAATGACGTTGCCCTCGCGTTTAAGCACCTTTATGAAGTTAACAACTTCCTTACACATCGACTTAATTTGTGACCACGTTGGTAAGTACAAACGTGTAATATTATCTGCTACAGTGGCCATGTTAATGTATTGCAATATTTCATCCGGTTGTGTCCTAATTGTTTTGACATTGTAGTGTCCCGTTGGCAATGGCGCCCTTTCCCGAAGAGAGCTTCAGCCTGGGTCTTGTGCAATGCTCTCTGTGCTAGATAGCTGTAAAACGTGACATACTATTGCACATGGGATTGATGCATAAGATCTAAGAATATTGACTTAAAAAAAAATGTTTTTACAATTTGATCATTAGCCTATAATCGCCTGCAGGTGAATGTGTCATGAACATGTGAACTAAAGCCTACCAGGGAATATCAGACATCGAGAGATAGTAAAACAGTCTACAGTGTATTTGAATTGGGACTTAATTTCCACTTATCCAATCTGAGGATGGCCATACATGAGGATGGCCTTACTACATCAGAGTTGATGGTTTGTTTCCCACACACAATTCATGCATATAATTATGCCCTAACTGTAAGTTCCTTTGAATTAAATGTCTAAAGAGGAGTAATTAGAATGTGGAGCTCACACTGCCTTGTCCTGGCTGGTCCATAGGAAAGAACAGGAGCTGAACTCTAAAGATGCCATCATCCTTCACCAGTTCTCCAGGCCAAAGAGTGGTGTCCCTTCCCTCTCCCCCTTCTGCCTCAAGATAGAAACCTACCTACGCATGGTAGACCTGCCCTACCAGGTGTGTGTCTGTGTGTGTGTGTGTGTGTGTGTGTGTGTGTGTGTGTGTGTGTGTGTGTGTGTGTGTGTGTGTGTGTGAGAGAGAGAGATGTTTGGGTTAGTGCGTGTTTGAATGAGTGATTTTGATGTAATGGTTGTGTAATTTTCTATTGAAGAGGAATTGACCATTGAAATTCATTTTCCCTCTTTCCCCTCTCTCTCTCTCTCTCTCTCTCTCTCTCTCTCTCTCTCTCTCTCTCTCTCTCTCCCGCTCTACTGCAGAACTACTTTGATGGGAAGCTTTCTCCCCAGGGGAAGATGCCATGGATAGAGTACAACCAGGAGCAGGTGTCTGGTACAGAGTTCATCATCGACTTCCTGGAGGAGAAGCTGGGCGTGAGCCTCAACAAGAACCTCAGTTCCCAGGAGAAGGCTGTGTCCCGGGCTGTCACTAAGATGGTGGAGGAACACTTCTACTGGTGAGACACTTCCAGACAGTACCGAAGGACATCCACTAGATACTGGGAAAGGATATATGATACACTGGTGAATGTGATTGTGTCACAAACCACAATATCTAATCTGTCCCTTGAATGAAAACCTGAAACCCTGGTGTTGCAAGCAGCATGCTCCAACCAACTGTGCCGTAGGGAGCACATGTTATATCAGCAAATAGATTTGAGATACTGTGGTCTAGGGCTCCCCCACTGGAGAATTTGGCAATTTTATTATCCCTCCCTCCAAGTCTCCGGTGCCTAAAAAAAACTAAGTTTCTATAAAAAAATAAAATAATTGTTGGACATAAAAGACTGAAAAAACACAAGCAAATCAGCTCCAAGTGATTTTAATTTTGGAAATCTGTTTCAAAAATCTCAAGCATGATAGAGAGATATACTGTATGTGATCATATACAAATGAAAGCAAGATTTGAAACGATTATGTTTTGTTTGGGCTTCTTGTTGTCAATTTGTAGTCTACAAATTATTTGTAATTATGTTCTGGCCCCCTGGTCATCCGCTCAAGAAAAAATCGTACCGCGGCTGAATCTAGTTGATGATCCCTGCTGTCGGCCAAATGAAAATCTCTGCTGGTCTGTGTGTGATGACAGGACCATAGCGTACTGTCAGTGGGTGGACAACCTGGAGGAGACCCAGAAGATGCTGGCGGTGAGCGGGCCGCTGAGTGACCTACTCAAGTGGATCCTGAGTCACCTGACCGGCGGCATCGTGAAGAGAGAGATGTACGGCCACGGGATTGGACGGTTCACCAAGGAGGAGGTCTACACTCTGATGGAGAAAGACATGCGGACGCTGGCCACCCTGCTCGGTATGTAGAGTACACTGTAGATAATCATTAAGATCACACTTAGTCCTAAAGATCATCATCCCGTCTCATTTCACAAGGTACAATCTGCAGCCTTAGAAGCATGCTTCATTTCATATCTAGGCCAGGCCTAAAGCCAGCTGTAGGTTCCTTTGTTGTTTTATAGATTATTCGGGTATCAGAGGACGCTGGTGAGAAGAGCTATAGGAGGACAGGCTCATTGTAAAGATGGAATGGTATCAAACATATGGATACCACAGGTTTGACTCCGTTCAATGTATTCCATTCCAGCCATTACAATGAGCCCATCCTCCTATAGCTCCTCCCACCAGCCTCCTCTGTCGGGTATATAGTACAATGGCCAGTTTCAAGTGCTAGATGGAACAGCCTTGTACAACTCTGTCCTCTTCTGGTGAAAGATGGATACTACACCATGTGGACTAATTTCCGGTACACATTTTACCCCATGGCTCTTGTTTCCATACAGCATTCTTTTCGCTCACTGATTCTTGATGTGTTTCTCTGGGTAGGTGATAAGAAGTACCTGATGGGTCCTAAGCTGTCCATGGTGGATGCCACTGTGTTCAGCCATCTAGCCCCTGCCATGTGGACCCTGCCGGGCACACGGCCAGAGCAGCTCATCAAAGGTGAGCTAACCATCAACCACATTGCCTGTCATGGTTGACATCACTCCCCAGAAAGAACATCCCAGGCGAATTTTTTAATTTATTTATTTTTTATCTAGTTACAGCGATGAGGAAGAAACCTTGAGAGAAATCAGACTCTAGAAGAGACTCCATCTTTAATTATTAAAATATATTTTTTTTACCCATTCTCAGCTGATCTTGTTGACCTTTGCCTCTGTGTTAACCTTTGACCCACCCTGTCCCCTCCAGGCGAGCTGATCAACCTGGCCATGTACTGTGAGAGGATCCGCCGGCGCTTCTGGCCCGAGTGGTTCGTTGATCTGGAGGACTTCTGTTACGATGACACCACAGAGGACGATGACTCCCTGTCCAAACTCCAGGACCTGGGGCTGTACTCCCGCACAGACACCTTCCAGGATGAGGCCAGTCCTCCTCACACACACACACACACACACACAATCTCCCCAGACAGTGACCGCACGGGCCACTCGCTCTACGACTCGGACATGGACACGGAGTGCTCCGAGATGGAGCAGCTCAAGTGTTGACCGCCATATGACTCACACACAACACACACACACACCGCCCCCATACAGTGCCCTCTACCTGTTGAGGAGGGAATAACTACTGGGGGGCATTTCTGTTGCCAGTGGCTGTTGTTGCCTGTGCTAATGAAGGATGGTATCAGAGCTTCTACACACAATGTGCTAGAGGAACAAAAGACTGAATATCGAGATAAAGGAATAGCAAGACAGAGAAAATAAGGGTAATATAGCAATAGAGAAAGAGCCCAAGAGGGATAGAGAGGAAAAGATCAACCTGAAAGAGATAAAAGGGAAAGAGAGAGGGATGGAGAGGAAAAGATCAACCTGAAAGAGATAAAAGGGAAAGAGAGAGGGACGGAGAGGAAAAGATCAACCTGAAAGAGATAAAAGGGAAAGAGAGAGGGATGGAGAGGAAAAGATCAACCTGAAAGAGATAAAAGGGAAAGAGAGAGGGATGGAGAGGAAAAGATCAACCTGAAAGAGATAAAAGGGAAAGAGAGAGGGGTGGAGAGGAAAAGATCAACCTGAAAGAGATAAAAGGGAAAGAGAGAGGGACAGAGAGGAAAAGATCAACCTGAAAGAGATAAAAGGGAAAGAGAGAGGGACAGAGAGGAAAAGATAAACCTGAAAGAGATAAAAGGGAAAGAGAGAGGGACAGAGAGGAAAAGATCAACCTGAAAGAGATAAAAGGGAAAGAGAGAGGGACAGAGAGGAAAAGATCAACCTGAAAGAGATAAAAGGGAAAGAGAGAGGGATGGAGAAAAGAGTTGCGAAAGAGAGATCAGGAGTTAATGACGCAATCACTGAGAAACTCCTCCACCTGGGTGACGTCAACACTTGTCGCCCAGTTTCCTGTTGTCGAGTTGCTCTTACCATGGCAACCGTGTGTGTGTTACCTGTGTTCCCCAATTGAGCTGCATTGCCCCAACCATGTGTGTTTGACATACTGACCCCCTGACTTGCATCCTTGCAAAATATGAGTCATTATATTGATATTATATATGATATGTGAGGAATTGTTCAGGCAAGATGTGAATGAGTACAGTTCAATATGAGTATAAATAGTATAGATAGCCTGCAAATTATATATATTATCCCAATGTCATATAATGTAAATACTCTGTGTGGTTCTTCTGTACAACCTCTCAGTGCTTGTTTGATATGATCAAACTTCCTGGTGACCTTCAACTAACCCCCTTGTGCTGATCTAGGTTTTAGGAATTCTAATGCATCTATTTCTACCCAGATGACTGACACTTTGCATCTGCAGTCAGGACTTAACCCATCATTGAGTATTTCCTCAGTCCTTTGTAGAATAGTCATTGATGTTGAGGGCGAGTTTCAGATACTGTGGATTGAGGGCACATCTCAATAATCTAAAGGGGATTCATCTCAATAATCTAAAGTGGCTTCCTTTCTTTGTCTCCTCTTCTTCATCTGCACAGATCTGAAAACATTGGATAGGTGAAAGCAATATGGTGGATGCTTACTGAAACTTTATTCCACTTGTCCAATTCTTTCACATCAGATGAAGAAGAGGAGGAGAGGAGGCTACTTGAGCTCTTTAGTTGTGTGTATGTACATTCAGCCATTGAGAGCGGATGAAACAACCATGTAGAAATAGACTAAATAGACTAGATATACTTGGAGGTGCATGGCTAATAGGTGCCAATGAAAATCACACTACCCTGCTGGTTATCTGTTATCTACGTTTCAACGCTGGCCTGTTTTAATGTTTATTGTGATGCTGTGTGTGTGTGTGCCTCAGGCCAGAGAAAGCGCACAAAGATGCAATAGATTTAAAATAACTGTTAGGCCTTTGCTCAGCCTCTCTGTTCTCATCAAATACATGGCGTGTCTACTCCCCTTTTAGAATGAACCGATTCTAGAAATAGAAGGAATAGAATGGCCATTGTTACTTATAGCATCAATTCACTCTGTGCTATGCATGAAACAACTACTGTAATCCACAGTGTTGATTGCCAGTCTTATTTAATAGTAGGCTACAGTATGTGGAATAGTGAAACAGTCTACTCTAATCTTTCTATTTCTAGTGCATCGCTGATGTATGATGGTGAGATGTGGACATTACAAGTGTTTGTCATTCAGCAGACGCTTGTGGGTCCTGTGTGCGTGTGTGCGTGTAGCAGAGGGTGTAGAATTCTGTCCAAATGGTGCATCAATGAGTCATCGTACCTCATGAGTTGATTTTGAGGCGTACACCATTTATTCAGGCTGAGTGCTAACAGCTGACCCTATACAGATACAGATACATATAGACACAGATACAGCCAGATACAGACACAGATACAGACACAGATACAGCCAGATACAGACACATACACAGATACATACAGACACAGATACAGACACAGATACATACACAGACACAGATACAGCCAGACACAGACACAGACACATACACAGATACATACAGATACAGACAGATACAGACACAGATACATACACAGATACATACAGACACATATACATACAGATACAGAGAGAGACCGACACAGATGCAGACACGTACAGACACAGATACAGACACACATACAGATGCAGATAGAGACACAGATACAGACGCAGATACAGACACAGATACACATACAGATATAGACGCAGATACAGACACATATCGATACAGATATAGATACAGACACACATACAGACGCAGATAGAGACACAGATATAGACGCAGATACAGATACAGATACAGATACAGACAGACACAGATACAGATACAGACACATACAGACGCAGATACATACACATACAGATACAAACGCAGATATAGACACAAATACAGATATAGACACAGATACAAACACAGATACAGACACAGATATAGACACAGACACAGATACAGACACACATACAGATACAGACACAGATATAGACAGAGATACAGACACAGATAAAGACACAGATACAGACACAAATACAAACACAGATACAGATACAGACACAGACACATATACAGATATAGATACAGATACAAACACAGATACAGATACAGATACAAACACATATACAGAAAAAGATATAGACACAGACACAGTTACAGATACAGATATAGATACAGATATAGACACAGATACAAACACAGATACAGACACAGATATAGACACAAATACAGATATAGATACAAATATAGACACAGATACAGACACATATAGACACAGATACAGACACAAATACAAACACAGATACAGATACAGACACAGATATAGACACAGATATAGACACAGATACAGACACAGATATAGACACAGATACAGACACAGATACAGACACAGATATAGACACAGATACAGACACAGATACAAACACAGATATAGATACAGACACAGATAAAGATACAAACACAGATAAAGATACAGACACAGATACAGACACAAACACAGATACAGACACAAACACAGATAAAGATACAGACACAGATACAGATACCTGGCCACAGTAGAACACACAGAGACAGGACTCTCATCTGTTCTAACGGTCGCAGCAGAGAATAGTAATGAATGAGTAGTGAAGTAATGGGCGCTCTTCAGGGCAGGTGTAGACGTTAGTATGGAAAAGATGATGATTGTAATGGTTATGATGGTGATGATACGATGAAGATCCTCTGCAAACCTTATTAAGAAGTTTACTCTCCTGAAAGGCTAAAGTGCTCAGACCACATCTTACTACAAAACAGAGTCCTCTATATGGGGTAAAACGGTGTGAATTTACACAGTGATACATAAGCCTTTGTGTGTAGATGATGCATCAGTCTGTCACTGTCTGTGTCCCTATACCCTGTCTGCATGTTTCTTGCCTTCACTTATAAGAGCCATGTGAGAGACACAGCCTTATGGATTTACTGTAAGTCCTTGGTGTTTACCTTTTAAGCCAGTGAAAGCATATTATTTATGTATTTACATGTACATTGTTTATTTGTTTTCTAATAGTTTGTTTTCTATTTGTTTTGTGTATTCATGTTTATTGATTCTGTTGGTTTACATTTGGAGGTGATGTTATAATGAGGCATTATTTGACACTATTAGTAATGTAGATATTTATTTTCTTATATTTTTGTACTTTTGTTCTATTGCTGCCAATCACGTTTTTGTTCAGACTCTCTCCTATTTGAACACGGTAAAGAGCGGAGTGTGATTGTATGTCTATGTTGTGTGCAGTCCTCTTATTTTACTGGAACTGGGTTGCCATTGGATGTCAGAACTATGTTAGAATCTAAATCTCAACCTGAAGCAAACCTCTCTTAATGGTTGCCAGAATCGTGACATGTTCAAGTAATGTTTGATGAATGCTGAACTTTGGTAGTTGGGTTTAGGCTTGAGTCTAAACCCAACTACCAAATGACTTGTGAGTTTCATTGGGGCATGCTTATGTCCCTTATTTAGTACACTGGCCTAGCAAACACACCCAATCCCCCCTCCCCCCTGCAAATTATTATTTTTGGGGGTACTAATCTAACATATGGAATTGTTTTAAGATGGTCATACCATGGATCATTATAAAAAATATTATTTGATAAAATATTGAATTTGGCCTTTTCTACCATAGCCCATTGAAACACATTAAATAACACCTTTATAAATGGCAACAAAAGACAGTAAAAATATAAATAATAAGGATTTGAAGTGTCTGTCCTACATCTAGGAGATATAAGAAAGCTCTGGAAATATATACATTTTATTTTCTTCACATATTTAACCCCTTATTTTTTGAGGCACAAAACTACCTTCATACTTCCATGCATTTGTATGTGTTGCAGTCAGATAAGTGATTGTCGTAGAGCAAAACTGAGACACTGTCGTGTTCGTGAGAGTCTCCGCTTTCCATAGATTGGTCATAAGAGTTTGTAACCATTCGGACGCTACAGAGGTTTTCGTGAGAAGACCGATTTTTGGGATGTTTCATGATCTGATAAAGATGGCTGTACCTCGGCCACCTTCCATTGCAGATGCGGAAGGCCGACATAGGCAGATGTGGTGGATTGAGACGCAGCCCATGCAGGGAACCTGATATCTCTATCTTAAACTGACAGATTTTGATGGGGATTTTTTGATAATGTGATTTAGATTGATGCACGGGTCAGTCTGTATCACGGAAAGAGCAGAGGTTCTTAATGTTTCGTATGCTCAGTGTATGTCAACTTTCAGACACCATAAAAGGCATTTCATTTTTACAACTTATTGTCCAACAAGTGTTTAATTTGTAGAAAACAAAGAAGGAAGGGAAGCGCTGCTAAGGTACACAATAGTAGATTTTTGTAGACAGAAGGTGCTCTTTGGTAAAATGGGTAAATTGGTTATCAAAAAGAAAGGAGGACCAAGGCACTCTACATATAATTAATTAAAATGCCTTCATTTGTATGGCATGTTCAATGGAAACAAAGATTCAAAACTCTGACGCGTTTCGGCTGCATAGCCGTTCGTCAGGGAGTACAAAGATACGATAATACAATGTCCTTTTTCGAACAACATTTTCCAATCAACCCTGATTTGAAGAGGGAGTGGTTACATCATTCATTGGACAACAACTAGTAAGCAATACTATACACATTAAAAAGTCCAATCAAAATGCAAATCAAGGCAAGAAGCATCAGAACTTCTAGAAAAGTGGTTCTAACCTTGAATATGAGCCATCTAATTTATAGTACACTAGGTGATCTTTTTAATGTGTATAGTATTGCTTACTGGGTGTTGTCCAATGAATTGGGTAACCACTCCCTCTGCAAATCAGGGTTGATTGGAAAATGCTGTTCAAAAGAAGACATTGTTTTATCGTATCTTTGAAGTTGTGAATCTTTGTTTCTATTGAACATGCCAACAAATAAAGGTATTTTAATGAATTATATGAAAAGTGCCTTGGTCCTCCTTTCTTTTTAGTGTTTAATGGCCTTGATTGTTTCAGTCTAACATTAGATTATTCAAATATGTAATACCGACCTCCAAACTGTTTTGTTTTATAGCGCTATTAAATGCTTGGCTAATTTCATTAGCATTCTGGCATGTTTTTCTAGATTTAGAACGTAAAACAACATTTATAAAGCAAATATTATCCCTTAGGTCCAGCACAGCAGATACATCAACTGTTTAAGCATATGTTGCAGAACAATGATACAAATATTCTTCCAGAATATTGACAAAATAATCACATTGACTCCATCAGTGACGGAGTTGACAAACCACTGACTGAGTTGAGAGCAGATACTCAAAACAGACACGTTTTTGTCTTTAGATATAAAAGCTCAATACAAACATTTGTAAAATATGGAAAATAATTCATTTGAAAATTCCCAATAAAAGCAACTATTCTATAAGATATTTTAACACTTTGACAGAGTTAACAATATTGTTTGTAGAGAACTTTACAGATCATGAGTGGTCCTGTTGCACTACATGTAATGAGGACATGAATAAGGGGTCCTTAAGTGTATAGCTGACCCTGCTCATTCCTGATTCATTTAGGATTTTAGACAAATCTGACTGAGTACACCAAATCTCCGTACACATCTTTTAGGAATCACAGAGAAATATTATTTCAAGTCAAAGAGGGCTATTGAAAGAAACTACATAAGATCATTTCCCAGTTAATATCCATTATGGCCATTTTTTATTTTAACCACTTTTTTGGAGTGTTTGAAATTGGAATAATTTGCTCCGGACAAGGGCATTTCCAGGCAAAGAGTTGACATGGAAATTAACAATATAGAAAGTATTTTGAAAATTACCAAAACAAATATTTGCAAAATTCCCCTCAATGTACATTTTAAGCTCAAATAATGCAGTAAAAACTTTTTTTTTTTTTCAACTGTAAAAAAAATCAGGTTTCTCTGCCGGACTGACGGATGGGGGGGGGGGGGTGCTAGCTTTCCGGGATCCTCTTAAACATTTTTTTTACCACCTTTTTCATGATTCCAAACTTGTCTCATCGCTGCAACGGGCTCAGGACAGGCGAAGGTCGAGTCTTGCATCCTCTGAAACATGACCTGCCAAGCCGCGCTTCTTAACACCCGCTCGCTTAACCCGGAAGCCAGCTGCCCCAATGAGTCGAAGGAAACACCAAAATCACCCCGTCACAAGGAGTCGCTAGAGCTCAATGAGCCAAGTAAAGCCCCCCCGGCCAAACCCTCCCCTAACCCAGACGACGCTGGGCCAATTGTGTGTCCCCGTATGGGACTCCCGGTCATGGCTGGTTGTGGCACAGCCTGGGATCGAACCCCAGGCTTTGGTGACACTGCAACACTGCGATGCAGTGCCTTAGACCGCTGCGCCACTCGGTGGGCCCCTACAGATAACCCTTAAGGTAGAAGTTGCCCATAGGCATAAATCTAGGATCAGCTTGCCTCTTCTCCAATTCTAACCTTAACCATGAGGGATGGGAACACAACCTTGACAGTGTCTATGGGCAACTTTGTCCTTCTCCATTCTAGATAGTCAAGGTCAGGGGTCAGAGTTCAGCCCTATTGTGTCACTTCCTTGACGAGATCTTTGCTATTAGACCACTAGAGCCATATAGACAGGTTGTCTGATTCTGAATGGTCAGATACCTACTGTAGCAACAATGACAAGAAGCTGCCATGTGGGTAATCGTAGGCAGATTGTTTCAGATAGTTGTATCTTGTTCTTGATACCATGTCTTGTTTTGAGGTGTTTTGACTTATGTCACATCTAAGCTAATACGGCTAAATTTTGCTATGTAGCTAACCAACAACTGTAACAATATATTTGATAAACAACAAGTGCTTATTGTGCAAATGTATGTTTTCAATAAACATTTGGAGACTAAATATAGTTTACATGTTGTCAATAATCCTTTGGAGTTGACAGTTGTTTTGCCCCAGAGTTGCGCCCTCATCGGTTTTGTTGCTAAACAACCCAGCCAAACATAGTCAGTCTGTGTTGTGTGCTTAAACCAATGATGTATATAAACCCTGGATTGCTGATGCTATGTATTGGCCATTGAGAGGCTTTAAAGACACTGGTCGGCCATATTGGTACTCCCCAGTAGAAGCAGTCCTCCATAGGAATGAATTAAATTCTACAATATTTCTATTAAATGTTTCAAGGACAAAATTGCATGTATTTAAGTATTTTGATGTTGTAGTGGGTACAGTAACATTAGTAATCTCTACAAATGATAATTTAAGGAATATGTTTTATGTATTTTTTTATCTAACATGTTTATGTTTAGCTCACATAATCTAATGCAAAAGTTTGCATTAAGGTGTCTGTAATAG
The DNA here is from genome assembly GCF_901001165.1 of Salmo trutta. Taxonomy (NCBI): domain Eukaryota; kingdom Metazoa; phylum Chordata; class Actinopteri; order Salmoniformes; family Salmonidae; genus Salmo; species Salmo trutta. The sequence continues at coordinate 23,702,090 of NC_042957.1, forward strand.
AATAGATGTGGAAAAAACGAATGACATTAAGAAATGCATTTCTAGCTCCCAAAATATTTTTTTACAACGGTAGGGGAGTGCTAAGATGAAGGCACGGTGGTGTCAACACTGTCATCTTGTGTATTTTAGTATTCTAGTGTATATATAGATCATTGGCTGAAACACTTGTGGACTCAGACTGTATACTGGATAATGTAATAGGTGAGCGAGAAATAAAAACTCTGTAACATAATAGATAATAACTTCCTATGAACGTATGATAACTAGAGGTGAGTGGCTGTGTGAAAATCTGTTATTCATAATATTTCATAAAAAATAGCTGTGATAATTTTACCCTGTTTTTGTTTTTATTGTGTTTTACCTCTGTGTGACATCATTTATAGGATTGCTTAATCTCCCTGAGTGTCTATCAGTACCATACGCTCTGCCTTTCGTTATCTCTGTCTCTCTGTCAATCTCTCTCTCTCTCTCTCTCTCTCTCTCTCTCTCTCTCTCTATTTCTCTGTCAATCTCTCTGTATTTCGCTCTCTCTCTCTCTCTTTCTCTCTGTCTCTGTATCTCTCTCTCTATCTCTCTCTGTCTGTGTCTCTCTGTCTCTGTCTCTCTGTCTCTGTCTCTCTGTCTCTCTCTCTCTCGCTCTCCATCGCTCTTTCTGGATCTCTGTCTCTCTCTCTCTGTCAATCTCTCTGTCTGTCTCTCTGTCAATCTCTCTCTGTCTCTGTATCTCTGTCTCTGTATCTCTGTCTTTCTCTGTCAATCTGTCTCTCTGTCTATCTCTCTCTCTGTCTCTCTGTCTCTGTATCTATGTCTCTGTATCTCTGTCTCTGTCATTCTCTCTCTCTCTGTCAGTCTCTCTCTCTGTCTCTCTGTCAATCTCTCTCTCTCTCTGTCTGTCTCTGTCGGTCTCTTTCTATCTCTGTCTCTCTTTGTCTCTGTCTCCCTCTCTCTGTCTCTCTGTCAATCTCTGTCTCTTTATCTCTGTCTCTCTCTGTCTCTTTATCTCTGTCTCTCTCTGTCAATCTCTCTCTGTCAATCTCTCTCTCTCGCTCTCTGTCTCTGCATCTCTCTCTCTCTCGCTCTCTATTTGTCTCTCTGTCTCTGTATCTCTGTCTCTCTCTGTCGCTCTGTCAATCTCTCTCTGTCAATCTCTCTCTCTCGCACTCTGTCTCTGCATCTCTCTCTCTCGCTCTCTATTTGTCTCTCTGTCTCTGTATCTCTGTCTCTCTCTGTCGCTCTGTCAATCTCTCTCTCTGTCTCTGTCTCTGTCTCTCTCTGCCTCTTTCTCTCTCGCCCTCTGTATCTCTCAATCAGCATCTAGGGATCAACATCGTACAACTCCATAGGTCCCCTAGACATATCTTATCATCACTTAGTTTTATACTGTGAGTCTATCAATGTGTGTTATCACCCACACACACATCTGTCTCTGTCCCTCTCAGTGTGCTAAGACAATACTAAGCCAACCGAACAATAAGAGAGGATTAGCCTCTTTGCCCTTTTGTTTGTGTCTGTTTGTGTGTGTGAGGGATGGAGGGTGCAAGAGAGAGGGTAAAGACAGAGCAGGGGATAATGGAAAGACAGAGCAGGGGATAATGGAAAAAAGACAGAGAGACAGACAAACAAAAAAAGAAAGCCAAAGAATAAGCGCTGGAAAATAAGATTTGGAGGATTTGGGCTCATTTTCAGTCTGTGGCCATATTGTGTTGAAATCCATTGAGGGTCTCTCCACATAGACGGTGGGTAGCTCTCCTCTCATGTCTTGCCTCACTTTTGGAATGGGAAATCCAGTTCAGACAATGGCATTGGGGCAGAATCCCTATTACTATAAAGCCCTGGTGAGTCAGAGATGGTATACTACAGTGCTGGAGCCAGCAGCAGAGGACTCTGAGAGTGTGTAAGTGTGTTTGTGATGTGTGCAAGTGTGTGTGTGGCACGTGCCTAGGAGCATGATATGTGTGTGTGGGGGGACGGACGTGCTTCTGTGTATGTGTGTGCCGGAGGAGCGGAACGTGCCTGTGTGTGTGTGTGTGTGTGTGTGTGTGTGTGTGTGTGTGTGTGTGTGTGTGTGTGTGTGTGTGTGTGTGTGTGTGTGTGTGTGTGTGTGTGTGTGTGTGTGTGTGTGTGTGTGTGTGTGTGTGTGTGTGTGATATGAATAATGCAGAGGATGCCTGTAGGAGCGTGAGGGCCTGGAGCAGGGCAGATGGTCGCCTGCTGATATGCAGAATCCAGGCAGCAGGCTCCTCCAGAGAGATGGGTTTATACACACACACACTCTCTCACTTCCATTTTCCTGCTCTCCCACAAACACATTCACACTCCCATGCTCTTTTCTCTATTTTTTTCTTTCCCTCTCTGTCTCTCTCCTTTAAACACACACAAACACAAGCACTCTTCTCTTTTCACTTTCTCTCTCTCTCTCGTGAACACATGCATACAAACAGTAGAGCCATATCCTTCACAATTGGAAAAACTGTATATTTGTTAATTTATTGTGCTATGTGTGGACATACATTTCCTATTGCCAATATCTAGGATATTGGGTTCCTGAGTGGCGCAGCGGTCTCAGTGCAAGAGGCGTCACTATAGTACCTGGTTCGAATCCAGGCTGTATCACATCCGGCCGTGATTGGGAGTCCCATAGGGAGGCGCACAATTGGCCCAGAGTCGTCAGGGTTTGGCCAGCGTAGGCCGTCATTGTAAATAAGAATTTGTTCTTAACTGACTTGCCAAGTTAAATAAAGGTTAAATAAAAATGAATAAAAAATATTCTTATCCTATGAGGGCATGCTCTCTCTCTCCCTCTCTTTCTCAGAGGCTTTCTTCCACTGCAGAACTCCAGACTTTTACAAGGAAATAAAAAGAGGGGCGAGTCAGAAGGTGAGATCATCTCTCACAGGGATGTACTTGCTCAGTGATAAAAAACAAGCAGCTACCTAGAACCCCAACCTAGAGCTGCACACAGTACAGTCCACTAGATGGCACTGTGAGACTGCTTCAGAGGTTGACAGAGCAGCACCCCACTGTGTTCTGCTCAGAGGCAGCGGGACCATTGACCGTAAAAGGATAGGACACCCTGAAGCAGTAAAGGAATCAGGAATGTTTTCGACGAGAAAAACTCCTTTACAACTAATAACTAGCCTACATCACACCACAAAATAATAATATGCGCAGAAGCTGACCATATAGCCTTCTCAAAATGTGGAATGATATTTAATGCATAAGCCCAAATATTAAAATGTTACTGGGGAAATCACACCGGCGGTCAGAGTAAACTTGTATATAGTCACTTAGAATTTATTTCTACTTTTCCCCCAAAATGTAATAGTCTGTATTTATTTTACCTTTATTCGACCAGGCAAATCTTCTTGAAAGTAAAAGTTACAGAAAGTGATACCTTACCAACTACAATATTTAATAACGCATTAATGTATTGGTTGTCGAGTATGACATTTTTATCGGCTGAATGTGAGAATAACAGGGGTCTACGTTCTAGCATGTGTAGGCTATCCGACCGTCTGTTGAGCCCTGGTCACAAAAGTTTGGTTCCTTTGTCTACATTATGTAATAGCATATTGTTTTTCTGAAATCTAATAACATTTCAGGTAAGCTATTTGGATATTTTTTTAAAATATTTTAATAATCTATTTTACATAAAGACCAATATTTCGTCTAAAAGCGAATTGTTTTTATAATTGTCGCAATTGTTTCATGTGTAGGCCTACATCTGTGCAACCTTAGGAAAACGGTGACTGAAATAGTGGAGACGGAAATGACGCTAAAAAACAATGTTATTGTTAGTATAGGCCTACATGTTATTGACTGGCTACTTCTGTAATGACACGATTTATTTTCACAAGACAATGTGTGCAAATCAGCGATAATATACAGTTATCGGAAACCGCTCAAGGACATTTTGTGCAACCTAGACAGATTTATAAAATCCATAATTGTAATGCAGGCTCGCGTGGCCAAGACTATTGGTACAGCGTTGTGCGTGACAGTAGTGATCCAGTCGTCAAGCTAAAATAATATGAGAAGAATACAAAAGGATTATAAAAAAAACAAATACATTTTAATGACAAAAAAACATAATATAGAAATTGTGCAATTCTTGATTTCTTTTCCCCATTCATTTGATCAGTCACAGGGTTGGGGTCAATTCAGAATGCTTAGATAAACTCAAATCCAATACAGCATTTTGAGTTTGAACTTGAATGGTCAAGAAAAATAATAATTGACATTTACATTTTAATGACAGGAAATACAATTCAAACAAATGTAATTTCAGCTATTCTTAAATGTATTGAATGTGCAGGCCTACTCAATTTGAATTTTCCTAGGCAGCCTTTTCAATTAGGTTTACAATTCATACGCATAGGCGTTAGACGAGTCAGGTGTCAATAAATAGGCTAAGCCTATAGGCTACATTTTCCATGCAATGATGAGTGAAATACTTGTTTTGTATATCAGTGCCACTAGGCCAGGTGAGTATAAGTGATATTGATAGCTATTTGTCACATTATCTCACTGAAGTGCCTTAGTCTACATAATATAAGTTGATGTTATGCCTATACTTTGAGGTAAATAACGAAAATATGTAATGCTATTCAAACCAATTTGGTTCACAAATATTAGCTATACAAATTATCTAATTTATGTCAGTGTGTGGAGAATTTCCCATTTATTTAATTATATTTCCTGTCATTCCATTTCAAATTCGGAATCAGCCTCCTCCTGATTCCATTCAATTTTAAATCGAAATTCTTGAAATAATGAACCAATTTTGACTCCAGGAATTGCCAAAGTTGACCCCAACCCTGCATGCTGTCATATATTTATCACGAGTTGAGCGGCACAAGAGCACGTGCACGTACGTGTTTGTGCTTTGGCACTGGTCTGACAAGAGAAAATTCAACAAACAAACATACAAAGCGATACAAAAACAAATGTAAGTTACATCCCACGAACAATTCTTCTTGGTGAATTAATCATTGTCTAGATTAATTGGAGCCACTGAAGACAGAGCTGGTACAGATATATTCCGTTATTATCTTCTTACGAAACGAAGGCAGAGGGCAGGCTTCAGTGATATGGTATGGTCCTTACAGTCTCTCGGTCTTTCTGATCACAGGATTTTGGAAACACAAATAAATATACAAACACAACACATAGGCTACTGTAAACAGGCGCGCAGAAATGTACACATGATGGACACGACATGAGGTGTCAAGAGAAAATTAAATTAATTTTGACCTCATACATGGTGTGTGCCTCGCAAGGTATACACAAGACAATTATTATTACTGTATTATTATTATTATTATGTAGGCCTATTTTATGATATATTAAAAATTATGGATACTTTAATTTTAGGGATATTTATTTCTTTATTATTGGGATACAATCTGACCACATTATAGACTATAACTGACTTGGTAAATATGTTCTCTACAGTACAGGATATGCTGTGTTTACTATTGTATGGTAATTAACAAACTGCAATTCAAATATAGTTAGTAAAACTGAAACTAATCATGACATGTTGAATTGAAATGTACTTGATTCAATATATCTCAAAATACATGTCATTATATCCCATATCCCCATGTGTCCATGCAGGCATACGTTATGACCCTGTTCTATGTAAATAAACATTAGCCTATAGCCTATAGGCCTATGCTTTGCCTTTGTCATAGAAACATGACTAATAATGTTTATAATAATACCTACCATGATAATAACAATAGGCCTAATAATAATATGCTGGTGATAGTATTGGCTTTTATTTAATGGTGCAGCAGGTGTATTGAGCTTCGACCGTGTTAAAACCCTGTTGCTTTTGTTGTTAGGGAAAGATGGCGTTTATTTACCGACTGTCGGCTGCGACTTCTATGCCTGTTTCCCGCAGGTAGGTTCGTGCACACAGCCTATACTGTCTTTATTTTTACACATTACGACATATCGGCGCCTTGACTATAAAATCGATTTGATGTCAATGATATTGAACCTTTTTTGGTTAGCACACACCAACCACGGTCCATGTAGCCAGAAATTGCGTGTCGCATCTCCACTGCATGAAAACTCCCCATAGCTCTCGATTTCTGTGTGTCTGGGGTGTAGTGCTCGAGTTCTTACACTCGGTATCCCCGCTGTGTTCCATATAGGCCCAACATTAGCACTGGGCTGGCTACGGTCCAATGCTAACTGGTCCGGCACAGAGAAACACAGGGGGACATTCATATCCTTTAGGGGTCCATGTGATATAACGGGTTTAAGGTCATTGTACCGGGGTTTGAGCGCCGTGGTGAGGTGGTGTGTCCCCATACATGTCCTCCGTTCCCGGTAACTGTCCTCCAATGGGCGTCATCCTCTTCTCCTTCTGCCGCCTGTTACAAAACCAAACCCTCACCACCTCCTTCTCCAGCTGCAGGCTGTCCGCTATGGAGGTGATCTCCGCGCCGCCTGGTTTGGGACTTTTGAGAAAATGGCTCTCCAAAGCCCCCTTTATGCCCACCTCGATGGAGGTCCTCTTTTTCCTCTTCCTCCCCTGCGCCGCGATCTTATCCAGGCTGGTGGGGCTCCCCGAGGTGGAATCCGCCTCCTCCAGCCATTTGTTAAGCAGTGGTTTGAGTTTACACATGTTTTTGAAGCTCAGTTGAAGCGCCTCGAATCTGCAGATAGTGGTTTGAGAAAATACATTTCCATAAAGGGTCCCCAGCGCCAGCCCCACGTCAGCTTGGGTAAAGCCCAGTTTGATGCGCCGCTGCTTGAACTGCTTGGCAAACTGCTCCAGGTCGTCCGAGGTCGGCGTGTCCTCGTCCGAGTTTTCCGGGTGTCCCCCGTGCTGGTGGTGCGAGAGGGACGACTGTACCCCGCCTCCATGCTCGCTCAGATGTGGGCTGTGGCTGTGGTGGTCTTCCTCCTGCAGGGAGTGGTGGTGCATCTGCTCTGGTCCTCCCAGGCCGAACCCAGACTGGGAGTACACCAGGCTCTGGCCATCAGATGTAGCCATACCGGGAATGTGCGTGGAGGCCGTGCTTGTTCGCCATGCCCTGGCGTCGTGATGTGCCTGGTGCGCTAGGTGAGGGTGTCGCTGCTGCTGTTGCTGCAGACTAGCGGAATTCTGCAGCTCCTCTCGGTCGCTTTGCAGAATGGGCTTCACGTCCTGCTCTCCGAGGAGACTCGACGGCCACGGAGCCCCGTCCCCGTGCGACAGAGCCGTGATCCACTGGTGAGCGTGGCTAAGCGGATGACCGCTGCCCGGTAGCGTGTAGTCGTTCTGGAGCAGGGTGTGCGCGTCCCTGTACACCGCTGCCTGCTGCATGCTCCCGGACTCCGAGTGCTGCCGCGGCGCGCTGCTGGCGGTAGTTAGGACACTGTAGTGGTTGGACGCTGCGGTCGCCATAACTCTCGGAGCCGGAGTGATAGCTCTGTCGTTAAAGGAGCTGCCTTTGACAGTTACTATTTTCCGCCACCGGGCAGCTAGCTAGGTTTCGCTCTCGATCTCCCGGGCGTGGTGCCAAGGGGACGTAGAGGCGCACACCTGAGGTCCGCCTCGCTCAGCTCTTTATTGGCCAAGAACGGTTGACAGATGTTGTTACCCCTGACAGCACCCCGCTCATTGGTCACGGGAGATTCTATAGAAGCCCCTATCACTCTCCCCAACAATACTGGCAGTCCCGCTGCAGACTAACAGAGCAGAGTGAAAAGCTGGTGTTGACTGAGAGAGTGGAGAGCCTCTTAGGCCTATTTCAGTGGAAAAAACGAGTCAATAAACATTTATTCGATTGAGGTAATTTATTCTGAATAGTATTGATCTATTTATGAGACACATCCACAAACTCGATGCATACAAATGCATTAGAGCCATGGCATAGGCCTATGTCATTTGTGCGAATGTTTATTCTTTTTTTGTTCAAATATATTCATATTCACCAGGCTATAATCTTTTCACCTTGAAAGTAATACAAAAAAAATGTCTTTATAGGGTTACATTTGGAGAAAACCATTGTTTTGTGTATATTTATGGTGGCTTGCGCTCAGAGCAGTGGGATATTAACTGTCACGGCCCCTCCAGCTGCCTCTCTCCTCCCGACGCTGTCCAAAGAGAAGGGGCGCATTTTCCCCTGGCCTCTGCCCCGTTGCCATAGCGAGCGCAGTGAATGGAACAACAACGCCCACGTCACAGCTGCATTCGCCTCTTCTTTTCGTTCCATTCCAAAGGACCCATTCGAGCGGCTCGCTCTGCCGACGGGACAAATAAAAGGAGGCAAGCGAAAAGGGCACATCGGGGCCAAGGAGCGAGGGGTGAATGAATAGCCTCTCTAACCCCCTCGCTCGCCCACGGTGTCCCTATCTTCCGTGCCTGTTTGGTAAACTTCGGAATTCATGCGCCCACATTGGCACGCGGGCGTTTTGTGGTGGGAATACATTTCAAAGTAGGCCTACCAATAGGCTGCACACCCCATACACAGTAGCCTATTAGTTCAATAAGATGAAAACGAATAATTACAAAGAATGAAAGGCAAACACCTGTGCTCCATAGTTTTCATGAACACAACGGGGGTAGTGTAGTCTATACAGGGGTTCCCAAACTTTTCACTCGGGCCTCCAATTCCAGCATTGGGGGAACATCTCGTTTAAAGCTTATTTTCTTTCAATTCTATACATTTTGCCATGTCTAATGTGTATTCATGTGATATTTCAGTGACAAAAAAATGACAACAATATGGGCTAAAAAACAGAAATAAAAAAACGTTTGCAGACATGGGCGAGTTGATCTGGACATTTCTGACAAGTTCTAAATGTCTCTCTAAGATATGTAATGACTGACATGACAAGAGGAACTGATGATGCACTACCCAATTTCTAAATTACACCCTGTGCATTCTACTATTACAACTTCCAAGAGTAAGTTAAAAGCCGGACTGAGTACCTTAAATTAAAAAAACGAACCCCGTGCCACCCCACAGTTTGAGAACCACTGGTCTAGAACACAGGATGGATTTGCTTTGGGATAGTAGGACTAATAATACATATAGTTTGTATTCATAACATGAGAGAGATGCACAATAATGTTCGATGTTATGAGACACTTGCAATAAACTCTATCTGTTGGCTATAGGTGCCATCTATATCAATAACAGGGGTGGCAGGTAGCCTAGTGGTTAGAGCGTTGGGCCAGTAACCAAAAGGTTGCTGGATCGAATCCCAGAGCTGACAAGGTCAAAATCTGTCATTCTGAACAAGGAAGTTAACCTACTGTACAATGACGGCCTACCGGTAGGCCGTCATTGTAAATAAGAATTTGTTCTTAACTGACTTGCCTAGTTAAATAAAGGTTAAATAAAAAAAACAGCAAATATTGAAATATAGGCTACCATTGTTTGTGAGGGGGGACTTCAAAATGTGAAATAGCTTAGTAGTTACTTTCCACCCAAAACCAATTCTTTGGAGGGATGTTAGATATTATTAGGCCTATTTTGTTCAATGTTTTCAACCTCCAAGAAAAAGAACCAGAGGGGAATCAAGAAGATGGTGCAAGAAACTTGATATGCCTACGATAAAAACATTCTTAAGGAATCTTATTCCCTCGTTTATATGCCTATTACAGACATATCATTGACAGGGCTATTTGCATGTGTAAAGTTTACGGAATGCAACTTT
>NC_042957.1:23716755-23724255 GCF_901001165.1 Salmo trutta
TTTTTGTTTGGTGTACATTTTAAAGTAAAACATCTCAGTCTCAGCAGGATTTCGTTAACATGGAATTGCCTTTATATGATCATCTGTGTTATAGTGGTCATCCTGGAGAGCTATGAGAAGTGCAGGTTTTAATTCCAGCCCAGCAGTAACATACCTGATTTCACTAACCAATTATTGCTGGGTTGGAACAAAAGCCTGCACGCCATGTAGCTACCCGAGACTACAGGTTGGTGATCACTATACAGTAAATGATGGTGCTGGTGAAGAGACTGCAAGCTGACACTATATTACTATCTGTACTGTTCTCTCTTTCCCTGTCTCAATCTCTCTTTCTGGGGCTTTTCAAATGGGGGAGGTATAGAGGGGTGACCAGAGGCCCTCTTACTTTTGTGTGTGTCCCCCCCTCTTACACTGCATGGATAGTGCAACCCCCCCACTCCACTTCCACATCTTCACCCCTTCCCTTGATCAGCAGTGGTTAGTATTTCAGTTAATGTCCATTTATTCAGTTAAATTGAAGAAAAGTCAAAGTTTTCGACTGAGGAGGAACAGTACTACCTAAACGTGTCCAAAAAGAACACTCATTATCTTCTTAAAACATTTTACCCCTATTTGCTCCTCCTAATAAACATGTCCCTCCTTTCCTTTCCTCCATCTTAGTGTGACTCCAGTCATTTATTACTGTGGTGTTGAAGATGTCTTTAACCTTTTCTAAGGTCAAGTTTCTCTGGTGGCCATCAGTCCTGGTCTTGTTTAGGTTACCTGTCATGTGTCTTCGCCCCTCTCCCTCTGCACCTTAATGTCTACCGCAGTAAGTGTTATGTCTAATGGGCCGGGTGGGAGGGTGGAGAGGACTCTACTACTACTGCATTTAAAGATCCCATCCTGAAACAGGGACAACATGGAAACTCAGATAGACCTGGAATGGATTGAGCCAAGACCTCAGGGAGCAATAATGGTTGTTCTCAATACGACGATAAAATCCATGGCTTCCCTCTCTTTCTCTGTCTCTCTCTCTCTCTCTCTCTCTCTGTCTCTCTCTCTCTCTCTGTCTCTCTCTCTCGCTCGCTCTCTCACTCTCTCTTGCTCTCTCAATTCAATATACTTTATTGACATGGAAAGTAAAACACTTCCATTGTCAATGTAAGCATTTAACATCAATGGTCAAAGACAAGAATATACTAGACTGTTTGTAATTAAGCAATAATAATGATAATGGTAATCATATTAACAGCAATTACAATAAATAATAATAAAGAATAGACCAATATGAATAACCACACTATTTTTCACTGGATGTGAAAGGAGGCCAGACATTTGGCTGCCAAAACACAGCATTTTCTGTATATATTTAAGTTTGTCTTCATCATTTAGGTTTTCAAATTCTTCGTATTGTTTTATAATTTTTGGGGAAGAATGTATTTTCTTATGTCAGAATATCTGTCAGAAATTGATATAAAATGAATCTCTGTCTCTATCTCTTCCTGGGGGCAGAATGAGCACAGCCTGACCTCTCTGGGCAGCCATGTTTGCCTCCTGGGGGCAGAATGAGCACAGCCTGATCTCTCTGGGCAGCCATGTTTGCCTCCTGGGGGCAGAATGAGCACAGCCTGACCTCTCTGGGCAGCCATGTTTTCCTCCTGGGGGCAGAATGAGCACAGCCTGACCTCTCTGGGCAGCCATATTTGCCTCCTGGAGGCAGAATGAGCACAGCCTGACCTCTCTGGACAGCCATGTTTGCCTCCTGGGGGCAGAATGAGCACAGCCTGACCTCTCTGGGCAGCCATGTTTGCCTCCTGGGGGCAGAATGAGCACAGCCTGACCTCTCTGGGCAGCCATGTTTGCCTCCTGGGGGCAGAATGAACACAGCCTGACCTCTCTGGGCAGCCATGTTTGCCTCCTGGGGGCAGAATGAGCACAGCCTGACCTCTCTGGGCAGCCATGTTTGCCTCCTGGGGGCAGAATGAGCACAGCCTGACCTCTCTGGGCAGCCATGTTAGCCTCCTGGGGGCAGAATGAGCACAGCCTGACCTCTCTGGGCAGCCATGTTTGCCTCCTGGGGGCAGAATGAGCACAGCCTGACCTCTCTGGGCAGCCATGTTTGCCTGTGACCACCGGTCTCTATGTTTTTTTCTCTCCATTTTCTATCAGTCACAGTGGTCAGATAGTCTGCCACCATGTACTGTCTGTTCAGAGTGCTTTTTTAAAAGACACAATAGCAAACATGTTCTTTCCATGCATACCAAGTAAGCTTTTTGGAGGATGGCGTAAAAAATTATTCTGTGAGAAAAAAAGAAAGACAAAAAACAACTCCAGCAACCTAGCCAATTAATTTGGGCCTGTGATCTCAAAGGGTTGGAGGAGAGGTGCTTGGCTACATAGCGCTGAGCTAATTCATGTAGCATATCCCATCTGTATTAAATATATGCATGAGGCTAATTCTGTTAGCTGTAGCGCTGTAGCACGCAGTTGCGGGAGCTAGTTCCCATTAGCGGTAATCCGCCTCCAGTGAAATCAAGCTGGTCGAGGCCAACATTGCTTTTTTGCATGAAGCAAACAACATTTAATTTGCTTTGCTAAATCAAAGCGTGGCATTCTGGATTCTGGATCCTGCCTTACTCTCTCACCACCCCCCCTCTCTCTTTCCCTCACTCGCCTCTCTCTCTCTCTCACACTCACTCCCCCCTCTCTCTCTCTCTCTCTCTCTCACTCACACTCACTCCCCCCTCTCTCTCTCTCTCTCTCTCTCACTCACTCACTCACTCCCCCCCTCTCTCTCACACACTCAATCTCTCTGCCTCAATCTTTTATGTCTTACTTTCTTTCTCTCTTCTCTCTATCTTTCTCTACCCATACCCCTCTCTCTTTTTCCTCATCCTCTCCCCTCTTTTCCCTTTCTCCTCCTCCTTTCTCTCTTCCTCTTTTTCAGTGGGATAAATTACTCCAGAATCATAACAGAATAAAAATTACAGAGAGAGGGAAGAGACAGAACAGAATGTTCTGTCTTTTCGCATACTCACACCCTCACCCTGAGATTTAATTACGTGTGTATGTATGTGTGTGTGTGTGTGTGTGTGTGTGTGTGTGTATGCGTGCGCGCGTGTGTGTTGATGTTTCAAGTGTGGCACAAACACACATACACACATACCCTCAAATGAATACACACACGCACGCACACACGCACACAAACACATACACACACACACACACACACACACACACACACGCACACACGCACACACACACACACACACACACACACACACACACACACAGAAATGGTGTGTTGGTGTGTAGTGAAATAAAAACATTCTGTTCTGATTTGGTAAATGTTTCATATATATCTCAGAGGGACATAGCGTGTGTTTGGAGTGTGTTTCCAGGTCAGGGCTGGAGCCTATGAGACACACTTTTGTTATTGAGTGTGTGGGAGAGTGTGCACGGCTATGTGTGTATTGCTCTGTGTATGCGCAAAAGAGTAAGAGTGTGTGTGTTTGAGCTCCTTGCGGTGCAATGCAGAGCCAGTCTAAAAAAAATGCTGCTGCTTGGTGGTTCGTATTGAACTTGACCTGCGGGCCAGATCAATGTGTGTGTGTATGTGTGTTTGTTTGTGTGTGTGTACGCGAGCCGAATCAATGTGTCTCCATGTGTCACGGATTGAGAGAGCTCACTGATTACCCAGGGGTGGGTGGGGGAGGGGAGCGGGGAAGCAAGGGAGGGAGGGATGAGAGAGAGCGAGAGAGAGAGGGAGAGAAGGAGGGAGGGAGGGATGAGATTTAGCAGAGGAAAGGGGTGAGACCAGGATCAGAGAGAATAGCATCTCATTTAATTTTATTTTCATTTAATTTCCCTCTATCTGGGGGAGCTGTAATGCACAGCGTTCTCCACTGCTGGAGTTCACATCCACATCCAGATGAAGCAGTATTCTCAGAAAAACTGGACCCAGCAAACCAAACAATATTTGTGCATGGGTCTATATGCATAGTCTGTATTATTCTGAAAGTACTCACACACACACACACACAGACACACACACACACACACACACACACACACACACACACACACACACACACACACACACACACACACACACACACACACACACACACACACACACACACAGCTCTAACTCCCCATACACACAGCTCTACCCCCCATACACACAGCTCTACCCCCATACACACAGCTCTACCCCTCATACACAAAGCTCTACCCCCCCATACACACAGCTCTACCCCCCATACACACAGCTCTGCCCCCCATACACACAGCTCTACCCCCCCATACACACAACTCTACCCCACATACACACAGCTCTGCCCCCCATACACACAGCTCTACCCCCCATACACACAACTCTACCCCACATACACACAGCTCTGCACCCCCATACACACAGCTCTACCCCCATACACACAGCTCTACCCCCCATACACACAGCTCTACCCTCCATACACACAACTCTACCCCACATACACACAGCTCTGCACCCCCATACACACAGCTCTGCCCCCCATACACACAGCTCTATCCCCCCATACACACAGCTCTACCCCCCCCATACACACAGCTCTACCCCCATACACACAACTCTACCCCCCATACACACAGCTCTGCCCCCCATACACACATCTCTACCCCCATACACACAGCTCTACCCCCCATACACACAGCTCTGCCCCCATACACACAGCTCTACCCCCCATACACACAGCTCTACCCCCCATACACACAGCTCTACCCCCATACACACAGCTCTACCCCCCATACACACAACTCTACCCCACATACACACAGCTCTGCACCCCCATACACACAGCTCTACCTCCCATACACACAGCTCTACCCCCATACACACAGCTCTACCCCCCATACACACAGCTCTACCCCCCATACAAACAGCTCTGCCCCCCATACACACAGCTCTACCCCCCATACACACAACTCTACCCCACATACACACAGCTCTGCACCCCCATACACACAGCTCTGCCCCCCATACACACAGCTCTACCCCCCATACACACAGCTCTACCCCACATACACACAGCTCTGCACCCCCATACACACAGCTCTGCCCCATACACAGAGCTCTACCCCCCATACACACAGCTCTACCCCCCATACAAACAGCTCTGCCCCCATACACACAGCTCTACCCCCCATACACACAACTCTACCCCACATACACACAGCTCTGCACCTCCATACACACAGCTCTACCCCCCATACACACAACTCTACCCCACATACACACAGCTCTGCACCCCCATACACACAGCTCTACCTCCCATACACACAGCTCTACCCCCCCATACACACAGCTCTACCCCCCATACACACAGCTCTGCCCCCCATACACACAGCTCTACCCCCCATACACACAACTCTACCCCACATACACACAGCTCTGCACCTCATACACACAGCTCTACCCCCCATACACACAGCTCTACCCCCCATACAAACAGCTCTGCCCCCCATACACACAGCTCTACCCCCCATACACACAACTCTACCCCACATACACACAGCTCTGCACCCCCATACACACAGCTCTGCCCCCCATACACACAGCTCTACCCCCCATACACACAGCTCTACCCCCCCATACACACAGCTCTGCACCCCATACACACAGCTCTACCCCCCATACACACAGCTCTGCACCCCATACACACAGCTCTACCCCCCATACACACAGCTCTACCCCCCATACAAACAGCTCTGCCCCCCATACACACAGCTCTACCCCCCATACACACAACTCTACCCCACATACACACAGCTCTGCACCCCCATACACACAGCTCTACCCCCCCATACACACAACTCTACCCCTCATACACACAGCTCTACCCCCCCATACACACAGCTCTACCCCCATACACACAGCTCTAACTCCCCCATACACACAGCTCTACCCCCCATACACACAGCTCTAACCCCCCATACACACAGCTCTACCCCCCATACACACAGCTCTGCACCCCATACACACAGCTCTACCCCCCATACACACAGCTCTACCCTCCATACACACAGCTCTACCCCCCCATACACACAGCTCTGCCCAGGTGAGAGTATGAGACGGCTGTGGGGTTAACGAGAGACCAGGTCTCCAGAGTTCCAGAGATAGTCAGGGGCTAGACTGGGTCCTCCGTAGCCCAGCAGGGAGCTCTGAGTGGGGCATCAGTATGCACCGCCACCACCCCCTGCTGAGCTCATCAGTGGTGTGTGTTTATGGTGAGGGCCCGAGTCGATGGACTGTGTGTGTGTGTGTGTGTGTGTGTGTGCGTGTGTGTGTGTGTGTGTGTGTGTGTGTGTGTGTGTGTGTGTGTCCACTGCTCATTAATGCCTAACGGTGTGTGGTCATAGTCATGGTCAAGGTTGGAGTAACTGGAGTGACACACTGTGATCAGGATCATGGCTGCAGCCAATGGTCAGCTTTAAAGGGTTGTTACCCATATTGCCTCTGTCTATGGACAAAAATATGAACAAAATGTTATTATCCATAACATACAAATTATATCATGTATAAACGTTGTATGTGTTTATTCAGGATTATAATAACTAAACATTTATTGATTGTTAATGACCACTTGGATAAACAAAGGGCATGTCACGACTCCCACTGAAGGTGGCGCCCCCTCCTGCTCGGGTGGCGCTCGGCGGTCGTCGTCACCGGCCTACTAGCTGCCACTGATTCCTTTTGTTTTCCCCCTTTCCGTTATTGTTTTCACCTGTCCTTAGTTGGGTTGATTAGCGGGGCTATATTAGCTAGTTTGCCCACCTGCTCTTCGTGCGGGATTGTTTCTCTGTGAGTTGCTTGTTTACGCGCTGTATGTATTTGGCGCTAGTGCGTTGTTTTGCGCTCTCTGTGTTTTGTCCCCTGTGTTTGGGGCACTTTGATTTTTGTGTGCGCTCAGTTCGCTATTTGGGGTGGCTGGTGTTTTACTGTGCCGAGCATTAAAAGCTATCACCCTTATTGCTGTTTCCTGCGTCTGATTCCTCCTCAACTACGCCCAAGCCTTACAGGGCATCATGAATTGACCAGTTGTTCGTTTTCAATAAAAAAGTCCAAGCAAGCTAAATCCTACAACAAATCTTACTGTATCAATTTAAAACATTTCACTTGAGAAATACTTAAAGATTAAAGTAAGAACTAATGGTACAGGCTGCATTTAGTAAGAACAGGAAAACACACATTCACACAGACCATGAATCAAATCAAATTTTTGCATCGATTGCTTGTGTTTCAATAAAAATCTACGATGCTTGCCACATGTCAGGTAGGGTCAACACAACAAATCCTTCTGAATCAATTTCCTCTGGGAGGGGTGTGACGAGAAAGAGAGGGATGGAGAGAGAGAATGAGAGAGAGAGGGAGGGAGGGAAAGATAGAGAGAGAGGCGGGGAGGGAGGGAGGGTTTGGAGTGGAAGAGTTGGTTCGTTTGACCACCTGCTGCTGGGTTCATAAACACACAATCACACGCA